>NC_053023.1:683874139-683984855 GCF_003073215.2 Triticum urartu | reverse complement strand
GTTGTATCGCTGGAGCGAGGCGGCTTGGGCTTGAAGCTGGTTCCGGACCTCCTGGGCCGCCGCATTCAGCTCGCCCGTCCCCCCGCTCGGAGTCCACTCGGATGTGCTGACGCTGGCCGCCTCCAGGGCCTCCGCCGTCTGGCTGGCGCGCGCAACTCGGTGCGGCTCCGGCACGGAGGTGCCTCCCCCTGCGCGCCGGCGCAATGCCGGCTGCACCTCGAGGCCGGCCCCTGCCTCCGGCTCGCTCCCGGCCGGCTGCTCTGGCGCCGCGGCTGATTGGCCGCTTTCGCCCGCTCCAGTCGGCGCCATCTGCTGCGCCCCCTCCACGAAGATCACGTGGTCCTCCCTCCTCTCCATCACCGGTGGGTCTTGGTCGACCTCCTCCGACGGGGGCACGGGGATGTCGGGGGCCACGGCACGGAGGGGAACAATGAGCAACGGAGGCTGGTTGTGCGAGGCCTCCGCCTCCGTCTCCGCGGCTGCCGCCACCGCCCGGGCCTTGGCCGCCGCATCGGCCTGCTCCTTTGCCGCCTGGGCGGTCCTTCGCTCCGCCGCCTCTCGCTCCTCCCGCGCCTGCCATGCGTCCCGCTCCGTGGCCTCCCTAAGGTCGGCGCGGGGAGCCACACGACGGGAGCCTGAGGATCCTCCAGTCGGCCAGACTACAGAGCTGCCAGGACCTCGCTCAAGGGAAAGCGGTGCCCTGCCCAGCGAGCAAAGAAAAGTTTAGAAGAGCTTCAATCGAAGAGGACAACACAAAAAATATATATGTACAAGACGTTTGACGACTTACGCCGAGATCGCCTGCGGCTGCTTCACCGCCTTGCGGAAGCGGGCCGCCTTCGCGGCCGCCTCATCCTGCTTGGTCGCCGCCGTGGAAGCCTTGGATTTCTTCGGCCGGCTGCCGAAGAAGGTCGACGCGGCCCGGCGTTTCTGCGCGCCGCCACGGGCAGCCGGCGCGGCAAACGGGCCCGCACCTTGATGATCAAGCGCCGGCTGGCGGTGCGGGGCGGCTTCGACCTCGTCGTTGTCTG
The DNA here is from genome assembly GCF_003073215.2 of Triticum urartu. Classification (NCBI taxonomy): domain Eukaryota; kingdom Viridiplantae; phylum Streptophyta; class Magnoliopsida; order Poales; family Poaceae; genus Triticum; species Triticum urartu. The sequence goes on along the minus strand of NC_053023.1, from coordinate 683,983,824 downwards.
GCCAGTCCTCGAAGCCGGCTCCGGGCCCCGCGCCTCCTGCCTCGTCGCCTTCCCCCACGATGGCGTCTTCCATGGCGGCCACTCCCAGGTCCGGATCGTCGGCGTCATCCACCGTGCGGTCGGGGAGGAGCTGGCGCTCTACCCCTGCGGCCCCGGTCGTCGGCGGAAGAAGAGGGTTCTGCTAAGGGCAAACCAACTGATCAGAGGTCGGCTATCATGAGGCTGGCTACAAAAAGGAAGAAAAGAAGAAAAACTTACGGCAGGCGGAGGGTTGGCACAAGAATACGGCCCCTTGCCGTATCGCCAATCCTCGGCAAGCTTGCAGTTGGAGATGTAGTTCACCATGTAAGACACCTTTGCATGAGGCATCTCCCTGGTGCTCAGCCGGCACGGGTCGAAGCGGCCGCTCATCTGGCAAATCATGTGAGGCCGGCCTTGGAGCGGAAGCACTCGGCGCTCCACGAAGGCGGCCACCAAGTCGGCTCCGGTCAGGCCCTCCGACTGGATCATCACCCGGAGCCGGGAGACGGCTGCGTTCCCGGCCTGAGACAACGACCTGGCCCGGTAGCTCCACGAAGGTTGCCTCCCAGCCGGCGGGCCGGCTACGTAAGCCGGCAGGTTGACGTAGTCGCCTTGCTGAGCGACGTTCTTCACGTAAAAGTAGGATTTCTGCCAGAGCTTCACTGACTGGATCAGCAGGATGGGCGGGAACGGATTGTTCTCGCCCGTCCGCCTCATGGCAATGAAGGCTCCGCAGGGGGCGGGCACGCCCGCGACGACGGTGCCGAGCTTGCTCTGGAAGAATTCCCCCCAGAGCTCGAGAGTGGGGAGAACCCCAAGAAAGCCCTCGCACAGGGTGACGAAAGCCGACAGCAGCATCGCCGTGTTGGGCGTGAGGTGATGCGGCTGGAGGTGGTAGAATTCAAGGAAAGCTCGATGGAATCCGCTCGCCGGGAGGACGAAGCCGTGCAGGCAGTGCGAGCGGAAGATCACCCGCTCGCCCTCCTCCGGTGCCGGCAAAATCTCCCTCGCCGACGCCTGACGAACCCGCACGAAGTTCTCGCCCGACAAGCGCCGCGTCCGGCGGAGGAACTCGATGTGGTCCTCGTGGATGTTGGAGCCATCCCACGAGCTCGACAGCGCCATGGGAGCGATGTGGCGGGGAGCAAGACGAAGCGACGGCGGAGACGCGCACGACCCCGCTACGGCGGGACCAAAGGAACCGAGAGGTCCGACGGCGGAATGGCGCGACAATAAGTTGCTGCGGCGGCGAAGGGAAGAAGAAGAAGGAAGGCGAGAAGGGGCGGAGCGAGGGAGAACGTGCGAGCCTCTGCTGCTTCCCCTCCTCCCCCTACTTATAGACTCGCGCGGCGGAGCCGAGGAGGCGCGGCGTGGGGGAACATGGGATCAACTGCGCCCACTCCCCCACGTCCCGCGATTATTTCTCCCTGATGGCGTAATAAAACCGCCGCGGCAAGGCGAGCGGTCCGTGTGGGCCGCAGAAGATCCGCGCTCGGGCCGAGGCCTGGGAGTGGCGGGCCCGGGCCTGCGGCGGCGTCCCGTCGCGCACGCGCGTTGGCAGGATTTCCATGCCACGTGGCCCGCGGGACGGCGCATGGTCAGCTCGCAGGCCGACCCGTGTTCCCGCCTACGAGAAACGGGGCTTTCCGAAGATGGCGCGCACAAGCAAAGCCGGCCCCTCAGGATAGGAAGCTGACCAAGCTTCTCATCCCTTCGTCAGCCTCGAAGCTCGATCAGCTTCGGGGACTACTGTCGGAGTAAATGACCACGGGTAGCCTAGCCGGCACCCCCTGGCTCTTCTGAAAAATTACGAGCTGATCCGGCCCTCAAGAATCCAAGACGTGGGGCCGCCTTCCCCTTGCCGGCTGTCTCCCAGGCCGACTATCGGAGGGCGGCTCGACTTTAGCCCTCATAGAGAAAGCCGTGGGAGGGCCGGCTCCAAGAAGCCGGCCGCGAGAAGGACGACTCCAAGAAGCCGGCTCCCACAAAGTGGTCAAGATCGTACCCTCCAAGTCTGCATCCACGTAACGGCGATGTGACGGGGCGTGGCTACAGTAAAGCCTGCCACCCCCGAATCCCGGTGCACGCCTGGCACAGTGCGCCGTATGGGTGGCTATGACCCGTCCGGCGCGGCACTGTTGCCATGTTGACCCTGATGTCATCCACGACGGGCTGCCAGCACGGCCCATGGGCAGTGGGCCCCTTCGGGCAGAGAGACACCCGAAGGCGGCCAGGCCTCCCCAAGTTGGCCCAAGACAGAGCCGGCCCCCCACAGCCGGCTTGCCACCTCCCTCGAAGGAGACGCCCCATTAAGGAGACAAGACGCGGTGAGCCTACAGCGATTGCCCATTGGGCGGCGGCACTGTAGCCATGCTCACCCCAGCGAAGCCCTCGTCACCAGGTCGAGGCAACAGTAACCAGCCACCGACAAGGCCCTGGACAGTGGGGCCTGCCTGTCGACCAAGGAGCCGGCAGCCGGCGGGCCCCAGCAGCCGGCGCAGAAGTCGGCGAGTGTAGACACAGACAGCTGGGCCCCGCGCCCAGCCGGATTACCATTGTACCCCCGGGGGGTAGGCCTATATAAATCCCCCGGGACACCCATGCAAAGGGTTGATCCCTGCTAGTTTTAGACACCACATAGGGAGGAGAAGAGAGCGAGTCGTGCCCTTCTTCCTCCTCTCGCCAAACAGCTCAAGGTGCATTGTGTAGCTACTTGTTCATCTAGTGATCATGCGGAGACCCCGCAGAGCAACAGTAGGGGTGTTATCTCCACGGAGAGTCCCGAAGCTGGGTAAGATTCGCCGGCGTGCATGTCTTCGCCTCATCCCGTTTCCAGGCACCGGCGACGTCTTACTGGCTCCCACAATGATAAGCCATCCGTTGGCATATGTCGCACCTACCACCTGACAATACAAGATTGAAGACTTCGTCCCGTGTCCGGGTAGGACTCTCCTTTGCGTGGAAGGCAAGCTTGGCAATTCGGATATGTAGATCTCCTCCCTTGTAACCGACTCTGTGTAACCCTAGCCCCCTCCAGTGTCTATATAAACCGGAGGGTTTAGTCCATAGGACAAGAACAATCATAATCATAGGCTAGCTTCTAGGGTTTAGCCTCTACGATATCGTCGTAGATCAACTCTTGTAATACTCATATCATCAAGATCAATCAAGCAGGAAGTAGGGTATTACCTCCATTGAGAGGGCCCGAACCTGGGTAAACATTGTGTCCCCTGCCTCCTGTTACCATCTTCCTTAGACGCACAGTTCGGGACCCCCTACCCGAGATCTGTCGGTTTTAACACTGACAATGACGGCCACCTCCCGCCTTCGGGCCATAGCAGCAGAGCAGGCGATGGCCCTGGCTTTCTAAGGTTGTGTGCCGGCAATGGCAGCCGGCAACAGCTGCCGACGGGCACCAGCGGTGGAGCGTGTGGTGGGTGTTCCATGCACACCCAACAGGGACGCCACACGCACTACACTATGTCGGGGACTGAGCCGCCGCCGCTGTGTAGCCTCCCAGCTGGAGTTGTCCTCTGATGACGGCAGAGTGGCTGAGCGACGACGACGGACCGGTGCCATTGGCGATTGTGGAAGAAGCAAACGAGATAAGCTACAGGGAGGGAGGGGATAATGCGACACAGGAGTCGTCGGCCATGAGGGTTTATATAGCAGGCCGGTAAGCATTAAGATTTTAGGGGATTTCACTGAGTCGGGTGGGAAGCTTGCGCGGGAACCTGCAAGGTTTCGCGGGAACGGGCTCACCGACGATTAATTGGCGCCACCGTTTGCCCAAAAGAACGCCCCCGCGCGCTGCGCAGGCTTGCGTTGTAAGCCGTCTGCGGTAGCGTGGTGACAAGACGTGCGAGAGGAGGACAAAAGGACACGTACACATACGGTTAATACAAAAAAATGATTGTGATTTAATCACCTATTATACCCCGTCCTGGTTTATAAGTAGGATTTAACTAATAAAATACGAATGCATGTCGCCAAAGATTATATCGTTGGATTCGTATTTGAACATATTTTCAAGTTATACAATTTTTGTAACACGCATTAACATTTTTTGGGTTAAATTTAAGGTTATATACCAGCAAGCGTTTGCCCGCAACACACACGGCTTATTCCATCACAAACAGCTCGGATGGAACAACTGTATGTCATGTATCGCACACGCAAATCTAATCTGATTCGTGCTTGATGACTCCGAGATCGCTCGCACAGTTCGTCTTATTTGCCATGTATCACTGTGCCGGCCTCTGCTCGCGTCCCTCGGCAAGCTCTGCTCGCGTCCGTCGGCATGCTCAGCTTGTGGATAGCTTTTCCTTACGTGTTCAACTGCTATATGCATATATATATATGGTTGCTTGCCGTTGAGGCAACTGTGGATCACTCTGCTCGTGTCCCTCCGCGCGCGCTCTGCCGGCGGTTGGGTGTGCACACGATCACGTCAGGGGCCCCATATGCATGTGGTTGCGCCGCGTGCGTTGCCACGCGATGCAGTTACATGCGGCACGATGGAGTTACACGCTGCAAATTAGAACTTCCATCAGGGCCTACAGATATTCCTGGCCGTCCGGCTTCCCCTTTAATTCCCGCAGCCATTATAACCTTAGTCTCTTCAACCTTTTGATCGCACCCCACAACATAACAAGCACACCCACGACGACACATAGAGAGGAGATGTCTAGCGGCACTCCAATAGAGTTAGGCGAGCATAGAGTGGAGACCCACACGAGGGAGACGGATCTCTCGGTGGTGTACACCATCAACCCAGCCGTGGTGGACGACTACATCAACAGCGTTGAGCAGTTGCTTGCTTGAGAGAAGTACAAGGTGGTCGGCATTGACCTCGAGTACACCGCCGGTCGTCCCGGCATAGATCAGAATGTAGCCATCGCCCAGTTGTGTGTGCACCATCATGTCCTCATCTACCACTATTGCATGGCCACAGGGCCTTGCAACCATTTCAACAGGTTTGTCAACAGCACCGACTACAAGTTCGCCATGGTGGAAACCACCGATGATGTAAAAGCGCTCAGGGTTACGGGCTTGGCCTGCCAAAACCTTGTCAAAATCCATGAGCACTACAAGGTCTGGGGCAGCACGAAGAAGGAGTCCCTGGTTGAACTCGCCTCAGCCATCATCGACCCCTACTACGAAAAGATGAAGCAGGATGCCCAGAGAACAAGTCCCATATCCTGGCACACGGTCTGGATGCGGCAACTGGATGAAACTCACCTCAGGTTCACGACCAAGAGTTTGTCCACGTGCTATAAGATACACAAGCGGATCATTGACATGAGGAAGTGCCTCATTACCCAAATCGACGAGCCCGGATCGAGCCAAAAGAAGAGCAAGTGTCACAAGAAGTAGATGATGATCAGATGATCGTTTATGCTAGTTAATCATGCATGTAATATATAGTTCACTTTATTGGTGTGTGGAAATGCCATGTGTGTAGTAGGCACCTATGTAATTATGCATGTAATAGTTTACTTTGGTGTGTGCAAATGCCATGGTTGTAGTAGCCACCTATGTAAGTGGATGTTTAATTTGGTTATGCAACCAGGTCCTTATAAGTGTGCACATATATATGTTGTTGTTGTTCTGTATACAATCCCATAGCACAACACACACGTCTTATTAGCAGCAACCGTCTGTGTTATTATCGGTCTTCGCACGCATCTGATTATAGACTTGTTTGCCGTGTATCACACACATCTTGTTATATTCAACCGTTTCTGTTCTCTCGTCTCAATGCAAACAATTCATCCGAGTGAACTGCATGTCGTATATCGCACACACCTTGATCTGGCTGACCGTTTCTTTTGTGTTGCCTAATCACAAACAGTTCATCCGAGTGAACCATATGTTGTATATCGCACACATCCTCATCTGGTTGCCCGTTTCTTTTGTTCCTCCTCATGGCAAACAGTTAATTGAACTGAATCGTATGCCCTGCATCGCACACGCAACTAAAATCCGAACCGTGTTTGATGGCTCCGCCATTGCAAACATTTTGCACCTTTTTTGACAGTTTTTTTACACCACCATTTGCGATTAATGCATCACACACAGTTTTGTCGAAGGGTCTCTAATCGTAGTGTCGCGTTAGCAGCATCCTGCAGTAGTGTTCCTCTCCTCGGCCGCTGAGGGAGTCCTGGATTAGGGGGTGTCCGGATGGCCGGACTATACCTTCAGTCGGACTCCTGGACGATGAAGATACAAGATTGAAGACTTCGCCCCGTGTCCGGAAGGGACTTTCCTTGGCGTGGAAGGCAAGCTTGGCGATACGGATATGCAGATCTCCTACCATTGTAACCGACTCTATGTAACCCTAACCCTATCCGGTGTCTATATAAACCGGAGGGTTTTAGTCCGTAGGACAACATATACAACAATAATCATACCATAGGCTAGCTTCTAGGGTTTAGCCTCCTTGATCTCGTGGTAGATCTACTCTTGTACTACCCATATCATCAATATTAATCAAGCAGGACGTAGGGTTTTACCTCCATCGAGAGGGCCCGAACTTGGGTAAAACTTCGTGTCCCTTGCCTCCTGTTACCATCCGGCCTAAACGCACAGTTCGGGACCCCCTACCCGAGATCCGCCGGTTTTGACACCGACATTGGTGCTTTCATTGAGAGTTCCTCTGTGTCGTCGCCGTCAGGCTTGATGGCTCCTACGATCATCAATGGCGATGCAGTCCAGGGTGAGACTTTTCTCCCCGGACAGATCTTCGTCTTCGGCGGCTTCGCTCTGCGGGCCAATTCGCTCGGCCACCTTGAGCAGATCGAAAGCTACGCCCCTGGCCATCAGGTCAGGTTTGGAAGCCTAAACTACACGGCTGACATCCACGGGGACTTGATCTTCGATGGATTCGAGCCACAGCCAAGCGCGCCGCACTATCTCGATGGGCATGATATAGCTCTGCCGCCGAGCAGCACCTTGGAGGCCGCATACGCATCGGTTTTGACCATTGATTCGGAGCCTACTGCGCCGATCGAGGATCAGCGGTTGGACGCTGCCTCAGGGGCTGTGATCTCAGAGGCGATCGAGCCGAACTCCAGCCCCGCACTCCGCATGGCCCGTGACTCCGAGGAGCCAGATTCCTCTCCAAACTCCAAGCCCCCCGCGCCCCTGCCGATCGAATCCCATTGGGCGCCGATAATGGAGTTCACCACCGTAGACATCTTTCAGCACTCGCCTTTTGGCGACATCCTGAATTTTCTTAAGTCTCTCTCTTTATCAGGAGAGCCCTGGCCGTACTACGGTCAGCGAGGGTGGGATACAGACGATGAGGAAATTCAAAGCCCACCCACCACCCACTTTGTAGCCACTGTCGACGATCTAACCGACATGCTTGACTTCAGCTCCGAAGACATCGACGGCATGGACGACGATGTAGGAGACGAACAGGAACCAGCACCTGTAGGGCGCTGGAAGGCCACCTCGTCATATGACATATATATGGTGGACACTCCAAAAGATGGAGATGGCGATGGAACAGTGGGGGATGACACCCCCAAGAAACAGCCAAAGCGCCGGCGTCAGTGGCGCCGCTCTAAATCCCACCAAAGCAAAAACGGTGATTCCGGCACGGGAGATAATACTACCCCAGATAGAGCCGAAGAACACCCACCTCAGCAAGATTCGGCACAGGAAGATGGAGAAGCCAGCCCTCATGAGAGAGCGGCAGACCGAGAGGTCGAGGATGATAACTATACGCCTCCCTCCGAAGACGAGGCAAGCCTCGATGACGATGAATTCGTCATACCATCAGACCCCGCCGAACAAGAACATTTTAAACGCAGGCTTTTAGCCACGGCAAGCAGCCTCAAGAAAAAGCAGCAACAACTTATAGCTGCCCAAGATTTGCTAGCTGACAGATGGACTGAAGTCCCTGCGGCCGAAGAGCATGAACTGAAACGCACCTCCAAGAGTTACCCGAAGCGCAGGCCGCTACCCCGATCAGAGGAGGAAGCACCTACATCACCAGCGCATGACATGGCAGACCGGCCACCTCGCGGCCGCGACAGAGAGGCCTCTCGGCCCTCCACCCAAGCCATGCCCCGACGCCGCTCAACTAAGGCACGGGAAAATGTGCCCGGCCTGCGAGACATACTGGAGGATAAGGCAAGACAAACAAGATTGATCTACGGATCGTGCAGGCGCCCTACGGCATGTGACAATGATCTTCACTCCGGATACAACAAATCCGGCCGGGCCGAACACAACAGACATAGCTCTTCCGAGCTGCGTCGTGATATAGCCCATTACAGAGGCGCCGCACACCCGCTATGCTTCACGAATGAAGTAATGGATCATAAAATCCCAGAGGGTTTCAAACCCATAAACATCGAATCATACGATGGCACAACAGATCCGGCGGTATGAATCGAGGACTATCTCCTTCACATCCACATGGCACGCGGCGATGATCTACACGCCATCAAATACCTCCCGCTCAAACTTAAAGGACCGGCCCGGCATTGGCTTAACAGCTTGCCAGCAGACTCAATCGGTTCTTGGGAGGACCTGGAAGCCGCATTTCTCGACAACTTCCAAGGCACTTACGTGCGACCGACGGATGTCGACGACTTAAGCCACATAATTCAGCAGCCAGAGGAATCGGCCAGACAATTCTGGACACGGTTCCTAACAAAGAAAAACCAGATAGTCGACTGTCCGGATGCAGAGGCCCTAGCAGCCTTCAAGCATAACATCCGCGACGAGTGGCTTGCCCGGCACCTGGGATAGGAAAAGCCGAAATCCATGGCAGCCCTCACGACACTCATGACCCGCTTTTGCGCGGGAGAAGACAGCTGGCTAGCTCGCAGTAACAACTTATCAAAGAACCCTGGTAATTCGGATACCAAGGACAAAAGTGGCAGGTAACGTCAGAATAAGCAAAAACGCCGCGTTAAAAGCGACAGCAATGAAGACACGGCAGTCAATGCCGGATTCAAAGGCTATAAATCCGGTCAGCAGAAAAAGGCATTCAAAAAGAATACTCAGGGACCGTCCAGTTTGGACCGAATACTCGATCGCTTGTGCCAGATACATGGCACCCCCGAAAGGCCAGCCAATCACACTAACAGGGATTGTTGGGTGTTCAAGCAGGCAGGCAATTTAAGGGCCGAAAACAGAGACAAGGGGCTGCACAGCGACGACGAGGAGCCCAAGACGCCGAACAACAATGGACAGAAGGGCTTTCCCCCATAAGTGCGGACGGTGAACATGATATACGCAACCCACATTCCCAAGCGGGAGCGGAAGCGTGCGCTACGGGACGTATACGCGATAAAGCCAGTCGCCCCAAAGTTCAACCCATGGTCCTCCTGCCCGATCACTTTTGATCGAAGGGACCAACCCACCAGCATCCGTCATGGCGGCTCCGCCGCATTGGTTCTCGATCCAATCATCGACGGATTTCATCTCACAAGAGTCCTCATGGACGGCGGCAGTAGCCTGAACCTGCTTTATCAGGATACAGTGCGGAAAATGGGCATAGATCCCTCAAGGATTAAGCCCACAAGAACGACCTTTAAAGGCGTTATACCAGGTGTAGAAGCCAACTGTACAGGCTCAGTAATACTTGATGTGGTCTTCGGATCCCCGGACAATTTCCGAAGCGAAGAGTTCCGTTTCGCAGTGGCTATCACGCCCTGCTCGGACGAACCGCATTCGCAAAGTTCAATGCGGTGCCGCACTACGCATATCTCAAGCTCAAGATGCCAGGCCCTCGGGGAGTAATTACGGTCAACGGAAACACTGAACGCTCCCTCCGTACGGAGGAGCATACGGCGGCTCTCCCAGTGGAGGTACAAAGTAGCCTTCTCAGGCAATTCTCCAATCCGGCCATTAAAAAGCCAGACACTGCCAAGCGCGCTCGGAGTAACCCACAGCAGGACCACCTGACACACTCTGAGCAAGCGTAGCAATGCGGCCCCAACCCCAGCTTTTGCGACATAGAGAAACCAGTACCTCGCGTACATAACTACGCCCTTGAAATACCATGGGCACAGGGGAAGGGGCACAATAACGGCACGCCAAAAATACGGCTTAAAACGTACTAGGGGCTATCGGATTCTTTTTTTAATTTTTCCTTACTTTCAGGACTCCATACTTCGGACGATCTGTTCGGCAATTCGAATGCCGCACAAACAATGCAAGATCCAGGGAGGCAGACAAACCATGCCGCATTATGGAACTCCCAGGTGGTCTCTGTTACGAGCGGTATACCTGTTTTAAATACAATTCTGCGGCCTGCTCCTGGTCAGGACATACTGAATAGTCCAATATCTTTTGCTTACCGCACTATTTGTATCGTTCGGCTTTGATAAATAGCCTGTCTGGTATTCCCCCCTAGCGCCGGACTCTGGGTTCGTCTCCTTCCTCTGTCCATTTTTTGTCTTACATTTCTCTCCTTCCCCTCTTTTCTTTTATAGCCCTTAAAGGCTCATCTAGTGACGCGCCACTCGCGCTCATTAAACCTGGGGGCTTCTTTAACAGAAGCTTATTTAGACGGGCTTCACGCCCAACACATGCGTCAAACTTCCGCATGTACCTTTTTCTTCACCATTATATGCATCGATATGACTTAAGTTTTGGCCAAGCTAGGTTGCCTGGCTCCTGTGCTTACCCCTACGTTCCCGATTGTTCGGCTAGGAGGTAAAAGGAACTATTCTCTCTAGAAGATGTTTCTTACTAACCATGTAATATAACATAACTAGTTGGGCACTTGTCTGATAAAGCACTAATGACCCCTACGCCTGGTCTCCACGCATACCACGGTTCTTATATAACCGCTATGGTATTCGGACACACTCCGGACCGTCAGGTCTCGAGGTTGAAGCGAAAAGGTCGGCAACGACAAAGGATCTACAATCCGGCTAGAAGGCATTACACATGTCAATTCAAAATTACATAGTCATTCTGACTGATTGTATTCCTCTTCTATACCATCTAACAGGCTGTCTAATTTACAGTCCGATTTCCTGGTTCGTTGTGCTGAGCGCCTCCCTCGAAGGACCCAACTATGGGAAAAAGAGCGCTCAGGTTTATCCCGAACACCCCAGCACTAGTGGCACGGGGGCAGAAGCCGACGACTGGCCATCTCTTAATCTTTTGATAAACGGCCGCACAGAAAACAATATTTTAAATTCAAAAAGCATTGCTTAAGCACCTATGAACAAGTTTTCAGCGCACAGGATAAAAACGAGCGAGTTTATTCAAAAATTATATCCTTGGTACATTCATCCGCCACAAGGCGGGCACCCGCAAGAACATCCTTGTAATAGTTCTCGGGCTTGCGATGCTCCTTCCCCAGCGGCGGCCCGTCCTTCACAAGCTTCTCACCGTCCAGCCTACCCCAGTGCACCTTTGCACGGGCAAGGGCCCGACGGGCACCTTCAATCCAGACGGAGTGCTTGATGACCTCGAGCCTTGGACAGGCCTCCACCAGCCGCCGCACCAGCCCGAAGTAGCTCCCAGGCAGGGCCTCTCCGGGCCACAGCCGAACTATGAAGCCCTTCATGGCCTGTTCGGCCGCCTTGTGGAGCTCGACCAGCTGTTTCAGCTGGTCTCTCAAGGGCACAGGGTGTCCGGCCTCAGCATACTGAGACCAGAACACCTTCTCCGTCGAGCTGCCCTCTTCAGCTTGGTAGAATGCGGCAGCGTCGGATACGCTGTGGGGAAGATCTGCGAATGCCCCTGGAGAACTCCGGATTCGAGTAAGTAATAAGTAGTTTACTTTTATATTTCTGCTTTGCATAAAGAATGCCTTACCCGCTGCTATCTTCTTCATATCCTCCAAATCTTGGAGGACCTTTTGGGCTTCGGCCTTGGCAGACTTGGCAGTCTCAAGGGCCACCGTGAGCTCGGACGCTTGGGTCTTTGACTCAAGCTCCAAACTCTCATGTTTTTTCATGAGAGCCTGAAGCTCTTGCTGCACCTCGCCGACCTGAGCCCCAAGTTTCTCTCGCTCGGTGCGCTCCGCGGCCGTTTTCTTTTCGGCCTCGGACAGTGCCTGCTTGAGGGTCGCCACCTCAGTCGTGGCCCCTATAATAAGCAGTGCAATCCTGTTATTTTTTGCAATCACGCCTCTCTATAGGCATTTTTTTTCTATAAGGTATCTCTTACCTTCTTTCTCCTCGAGCTGCCGTTTGGCAAGGCCGAGCTCTTGCTCGGTCCGCTCGAGGCCCTGCTTCAGGGCACCCACCTCCGCAGTCAGTGCGGCGGTGGCCAGCAGCGAAGCCTGCATACGTATATTGACTCCTTTTTAGTTAGACTCCTACGATATTTAATAGATCCTCTATTCGGCTTTTCATTCTGAACGCCAAACAGAGCATCAGGGGCTACTGTCTATGCGATAATATTTTTACATATTTTTACTTACCTCGAAGCCTGTTAGAAGGCTAGCGCAAGCTTCAGTCAGTCCGCTCTTGGCGGACTGAACCTTCTGGATCACCGTACTCATAATAGTACGGTGCCCCTCGTCGATGGAGACGCCGTCAAGAACCTCCAGCAGATTATCCGGCACCTCCGGTTGGATGGAGGCCGCCAGCTCAGAAGGCTTGCTCCTCTTGGAAGGAGTTCGCCTACCGCGGTTCGGAACTGTGGAAGATTCCGGCGCGGTGTCCGGCACAAAGCCGCACTTGGAGCCCTGGGGGCCTTATCCCCTTCACTCCTGGAGTCCGGGAGGTTGCCTTGCGGCACCTCCGGGACCACCTCCTCCTGCCCCGGAGCTTGTCACAACGCCACTTCGGCGTCGTCTGCAGTGCGGGGGGAGACAGCGGGCGGAATTGAGTTCACGTCCGATGAGTCCAGGGAGCCGCCCGACGATTTGTCGAATTCGGCTCGGGGCGGACTACATAATTACATTCGACATTAGGGAAAGCTGTGCAACAAAGGAACATCATGAGTTACTCTGATGTCTGAACTTACGATTTCGCCGGACGCTTGGCCCTGTTTGGCCACTCCTCTTCGCCCTCTTCGGCGTCGGGGGAGTAGTCCGGCGGAGGGATCTTCCTTTTCCTAGACCCCTCGGCCTCCCCCATTGGGGCGGCCTTCCTCTTCTCTCCTCCCTCCGCTGGGGGGAGAATTTTCTTCTTCCTCCTCCTCATTTTCACGGGAAGAGGGCGTCTCGGACTCGTCAGATGACGAGTCCGACACCACCATGTTGCGGGCACTCTTTCGAGTCCCCGTGGTCTTCTTCTTCTTGGCCTTCTTTTCTGGCACCACATAAGGCGCCGGAGCCAGCAGCTTCACTAGTAGAGCTGGGGCTGGGTCTTCGGGCAGCGGAGCCGGACAGTTAATCGGTCCGGATATCGCCCGCCAAGCCTGTCAAAGGTAAGGGAGTTTAGATCCCGCATAGAGTCAAACTATGAAAAAACTTAACATCCTGTAAAAAGGTGAAAATAGCTTACCTCGCTAGCGTGACGCTGCGAGCTGTATCTGCGGTCCTCGGAAGCGGATGCGGGAGCCTCGGCACCTTTGATTAGCGCCTTCCAGACGTCTTCATACGTCGTGCCGAAGAGCCTGTTAAGGGTTCGGTGCTATGCCAGGTCGAACTCCCACAGAGTAAAGTCCCGTTGTTGACACGGGAGGATTCGGCGAACGAGCATGACCTAAACTACATTTACGAGCCTGATTGGCTTGTTTACCAGGGACTGGATGCATGTCTTCAGTCCGGTCACCTCTTCCTCGTTACCCCACGATAGGCCCGTCTCTTTCCAGGACATGAGCCGCGTGGGGGTCCGGATCGGAACTCGGGGGCTGCGATCCATTTCGGATCGCGTGGCTCGGTGATGTAAAACCACCCGGCTTGCCACCCCTTTAGGGTCTCTACGAAGGAGCCCTCGAACCACAGGACGTTGGCAATCTTGCCCGCCATGGCGCCTCCGCACTCCGCCTGGCTGCCGCGCACCACCTTGGGCTTGACGTTGAAGGTCTTGAGCCAGAGGCCGAAATGGGGGCGGATGCGGAGGAAAGCCTCGCACACGACGATAAACGCCGAGATGTTGAGGACGAAGTTCGGGGCCAGATCGTGGAAATCCAGGCCATAGTAAAACATGAGCCCCCGGACAAATGGGTGGAGTGGAAAACCCAGTCCGCGGAGGAAGTGGGGAAGGAATACTACCCTCTCATGGGGCCTTGGGGTGGGGAGAAGCTGCCCCTCCTCAGGAAGCCGGTGCGCGATGTCTTTGGACAAGTATTCGGCCTTCCTTAGCTTTTTGACATGGCCCTCCATGACGAAGGAGACCATCCACTTGCCTCCCGCTCCGGACATTGCTGGAGAAGGTTGAGGTGGGAAGTGCGGGCTTGGGTGCTGGACCTCGAGTGCGCAGGAGATGGATAGGCAAAGGAGGAAGAAGGCGTAGGTAAAAAGGTGGATCCTTATCCCCTTATATGGGTGGATGCGGTTGTGCATCCCCACCAGCCTAGTAAAACTCGCTTGTCTCCTAAGCGCCGTGATAAATGGCGCGGTTGGGTTACCCACGTCCGTATTGATGAGAATCGCGTAAAAGGGGTAGACGATCTCTGCTTTGACAAGACGTGCCAAGGAAACCGCCTCGCAAAACATGCTGAGGTGGAAAAGTAAAAACGATTCGAGTAAAGGACTCGGCCGTAGTGTGATGACGCACTGCGGAATACGTCGGCAGATTTGATTTGTGTCAATATTATTCTCTCTATGGCAATATGTGGAAACTTATTTTGCAGAGCCGGACACTACTCTTGGTGTTTACAATCTTCTACGAAGGACTTGGAGGAGGAACCCGCCTTGCAATGCCGAAGACAATCTGCGCGCCGGACTCGTCGTCATTCAAGCCTGGTTCAGGGGCTACTGAGGAAGTCCTGGATTAGGGGGTGTTCGGGTAGCCAGACTATACCTTCAGCCGGACTCCTGGACTATGAAGATACAAGATTGAAGACTTCGTCCCGTGTCCGGATGGGACTTTCCTTGGCGTGGAAGGCAAGCTTGGCGATGCGGATATTCAAGATCTCCTACCATTGTAACCGACTCTATGTAACCCTAACCCTATCCGGTGTCTATATAAACCGGAGGGTTTTAGTCCGTAGGACAACATATACAACAATAATCATACCATAGGCTAGCTTCTAGGGTTTAGCCTCCTTGATCTCGTGGTAGATCTACTCTTGTACTACCCATATCATCAATATTAATCAAGCAGGAGTAGGGTATTACCTCCATCGAGAGGGCCCGAACCTGGGTAAAAAACATCGTGTCCCTTGTCTCCTGTTACCATCTGGCCTAGACGCACAGTTCGGGACCCCCTACCCGAGATCCGCCGGTTTTGACACCGACACCTACCATAATATTCTGCATGTGATAAAACTATACTACTTTGATCTTTAGGTTGAGCTGATTTTCAACCTCAACTTTATAGATCTTCAGTTTTCCCAAACCTTTAGATCGATGACTATAGGATAAATGTAGCCATAGCGAGAGAAATCATCGGTGAAGGTGATGAAAGAATCAAAACCATCCACATAATTTACATTAAAAGGTCTACATATGTTAGTATGAATAAGTTCAAGGACCCGTGTGGCTCTTACTGCTCAATTCTTGGTTGTTTTCACGTCCCTTCATATAGTCAATGCACTTTCCTGCATTAGAGAAATCTAGCAGATAAAGTATTTCTACTATGATCATTCGTTCCATTCCCCCTTGAAATGTGACCTGAGCGATGATGCCACAATTTTAGAGAAGGATTGATACTTCTCCCATTTTTATATGATTACATTCATTCACATTCATTTCATGGAGACTCACACACATAGGACAATTGGAAAGATATGTAACATATAAAGTTTGCCTTGTGTGACGGTCAGAATCCCTATGAGATCCAGTTTGAATAGCAGGAGGTTCAGGTGCATATGCCTACCCTGAGTTAGCAGTTTTGAGTAGTTTGTTCGCCCAACTCGTCCCCTTGGTCCCTTGCTCGCTCGAACGCCCGGTTTGTTCGATTGCACGTCTTTTTCTTTCTTAAGGGAAACGTTTTACGTCGGTGTGCCGGCCCAACGTTGGGCCGGTCGTGTGGCTCGCTCGCTTCGTGCAGTATCCATACACATCTAGGCGTGACGCAGTCAATCTTATCCTTTTGCACCGCGATCGCTAGCCACTCGTTCCCCTTCTTCTTGCTTAGACGCGCGGAGGCTCCCTCCTTCAACCTCCTCCTGCATCAGCCGCCATGGGGAAACTTCTCTTCTCCCATCTCACGTTAGACAACCCCTCCCCAATCACCTATCTCCTCCCTCTCCTTTCCCCCACATCTACCCACGTCGTTGGGCTGTGAGGCGGCGGCGACATAGATGATGTGCTTCGATGTGGGGCGGCCGGCCATGCGTGGAGACGCACAGCATGGCGAGCTGGAGGTGTTACTGTGCGTGGAGACCTTGGTCGGAGATGCTGGAACCGGCCGGCTGGGAAGCTGCAACAGGCAGGTGATTATGCTGGAATCAGACGCGCGTCGCCACATGAAGCTTTTTTTGCTGGAACCAGCGTTTGTTTTTGCTGGAATTGGCTCGTACTATTGCTGCAATCGGCACTTGTGTTTTTGGCTGTTGATTTTATTTTGCTGGAATTGGCTCTTATTATTGCTGCAATCGGCACTTGTGTTTTCGCTGTTGATTTTATTTTGCTGGAACTGGCTAATTTGTTTGCTACAATTTATTATCCGAGTTTTTTGCCGCTGAGATTTTTGCTGGAACCAGCCTATTCTTTTGCTGGAACTGGCTATTTTGTTTGCTACAATCGATTATCCAAGTTTTTGGCCGCTGAGATTTTTGCTGGAACCATTGGTAAGTTTTGCTAGAACCAGCAAACCTTTTTGCTTCAACCAACTACTGAAGTTTTTTGTTGACATGGCGGTGCAAGAACAGGCGAGCCGGAGACGAGGACGCCGGGATGCTACAACCATGGTGGTTGTATGCTGGAAGCGGCATGTGTTCAAGCTGCAGGTGCTACAACGGCGACGCCATGCTAGAGGGTCGGATGCTACAAGCTCCAAGGAGGGTGACCACCGGCGACGAGATCCATTTGTTTTTGCTAGAACCTTACATTGTTTTTGCTGGAAACGTGCTTTTTGTTTGTTGGAAGCATGTATATTTTGGCTAGAGGAGGCCGACCAGCCGACCACCTGCGACGATGGCGTCAATCGGCAGGCGAGGCAAGCAGGCCAGGGTGGCTGGCGAGCTGGCTGGGTTCTCGGGAGATCACGGACTGCCTGTATCACAGGCGCCATGGCTATTTTTCTCTTTTTTAATGAAGCAGTTTGGGGAAGGAGGAGGCCATCGTGCAGTTGTAATTGCACAAATCGTATGTGATTTTCGGCCGGCGCGGGCGCGCCTAGTAGTGCCCTTTTCTTAATTGGCGCTCACACACATGTACACTTGTTTCCTCGCTTTTGGCTATCTAAAAAAGTCGACTAACAGTTGTTTCAAAATAAACTGTGAAATAAGAAAATGTTCACAAAGTAAAAAAAGAAAAGTTCACGCAATCTCCAAAGTAAAAAAGAAAACCTGGCTAGCTACTAGTCTAGTGGAAAGGCGCTCAGACCACCGGAACAAGCAGAAGGTCACGGCGCAGCCGCACGGTGACTCCCATCTTCTCCGTGTAAGACATATGATTTCGGGACTGCACGACACCCTTAACCTGGGGTCTGGCTATCTCATTATATAGAAGTACCCAAGGGGTACAATACAATGTTACAGTACATGTATACAAAGGCTACATGTATATACAGTCTAACACCCTCCCTCAATCTTAACTATGTCCTGAAGTACAAAACAAGTTAAGATTGCACCTACAGCCTACAAACTGTGGTTTTGGAAGAGGCTTCGTGAAGATGTCGGCAAGCTGATCCTTTGATGAGATGAACTTGATACAGAGTAGCTTCTATGCAACACGTTCCCGAACAAAGTGATAATCCACCTCAATGTGTTTTGTCCTAGCATGAAACACCGGGTTAGAAGAAAGATATATAGCACCAATGTTGTCACACCACAGGACCGGAGGACGAGCTTGAGGGACACGCAGCTCTCTCAACAGAGATTGTACCCATATGATCTCAGCTGTCGCATCAGCAACAGCTTTGTACTCAGCCTCAGTACTACTGCGAGACATTGTTGCTTGCTTGCGAGCATTCCAGGCGATCAAGTTAGGACCCAGAAATACCGCATAACCCCCATGGATCGCCTGTCATCAGGACTACCAGCCCAGTGTGAATCAGAAAACGCCGAGAGTTCATACGCCGGTGTAGACTGAAGAAGCAAGCCATAGGAGGCAGTAAGGCTGACATAGCGCAAGATACGCTTCACAGATGACCAGTGAGACGTCCTGGGTGCATGCAGAAACTGACAGACACGGTTGACTGCATAGGAGATATCAGGCCTGGTAATAGTAAGGTATTGCAGACCACCAACGAGACTGCGATACTCAGTAGCATCATCAGACGAGAGGGAGTCACCATCAAGAGCAGACAACCGATTAGTGGCAGACATCGGAGTGTTAACATGTTTGCATTTGAGCATTCCAGCACGACACAACAAGTCCAAGGAGTACTTCTTCTGAGCGAGAGTCAAACCAGCAGAGGACCGGGAAACCTCAAGACCAAGAAAAAAGTGAAGAGCACCTAAATCCTTGACAGCAAAATCATTACGGAGAGCAATCACAAGGCGATCAGCACCAGCAGTAGATGAACTAATAAGAATGATATCATCAACATAAACCAAGAGATACATCGTAACCTCAGGACGCTGTAGGGGAAACAGTGATGTATCAGCAGTGGAGGGAGTAAACCCAAGAGCCCGAAGAATAGAGCCAAGGCGAGCATGCCATGCACGAGGAGCCTGTTTGAGTCCATACAGGGCCTTAACCAGTCGACAGAGATGATGAGGCCATGTTGGATCAACAAAACCAGGCGGCTGACGCATATAAACCTCCTCCTCCAGAATGCCATGGAGAAAAGCGTTCTGCACATCAAGCTGACGAAGGAACCATTCGCGAGTAACCGCAAGAGACAATATTAATCGAATGGTAGTAGGCTTGATGACTGGACTGAACGTGTCTGCATAATCAAGACCATACCTCTGTTTGAAGCCCTTGGCAACTAACTGTGCCTTGTAGCGTTCAATGGAGCCATCAGCATGTCTCTTGACTTTGAAAACCCACTTGGAATCAATGACGTTGACACCTCACACTAGAGGAACAAGATGCCAAGTGTTATTCTTTTGTAGAGCCTGAAACTCTTGTTCCATTGCATCACGCTAATGAGGAATACTCAGTGCAGCCTGAAAGTGACGAGGCTCTGCAGTGGGGTCGGCGGCAGTGTGAGCCATGCACGCAGCAAGCCACGCAACCGTCCCATTCGTGCGCTCCTTTGGACAAAATACACCGGATTGGCTCCTTGTGCAAGGACGCAGAGTGACAACAGGTCCTGCCGGCAGAACCGGTGCAGCAGAGGATGTCGATGAGGACGATACAGAGTCGGGCTCACAGGGGACCAAAACGGTGCTGGTCGGCGACCCTGGTAGCAAGACCGACCCGACCGGTGTAGGTGACTGGACCTCCGGGCCAGTGGCAGCAGTAGCCGGCCCAGGCGAGGGGCCCGCCAGTGGCCCGGGCGAGCCACGCGAGGCTGGCGAAGCCTGCGAGCTAGGCGAGCCGGGCGAGGCGGCCGCTGGCGAGGCCGCTGGCGTGGACAGGGCCCGTGAGCCAGGAGAGCCTGGCGCTGGCGAGCCCACCGCCCGCGGGGCCAGCGTGGGGCCAGGCGGGGCCAGCATGGAGCCGGACGGACCCGGCTCCCGCGATGCAGCCTCCAGTGGCGAGATGAGAACGGGTTGGCGAGTGCCGCCCGGTATGCATGACGCATGCATGTTCTGATCAGGAGGATCATCCGTGACCTGTTCATCAAGCAGCTCGAGCCGAGCACCACGTCCAGTACCTGCAGCATGATTAGGGAGCAACGCAGGGGCATATGCAACATCCACAAATTGATCAGGCGTAGGTGTAGACACGGGCACTGGTGGTATAGAAGTGGTAAGGTCAGTCGGAAGTGCACGAAAAGGGAATACATTTTCATCAAACACAACGTCACGAGAGATGTAGACGCGGTTGGTAGGAACGTGTAAGCACTTGTACCCTTTGTGAAGAGAACTATACCCGAGAAAAACGCACTTCTTAGACCGAAACTCTAGCTTGCGCTTGTTGTATGGACGGAGGTGAGGCCAACATGCACACCTGAACACTTTGAAGAATGTGTAGTCTGGAATCTCATTAAGCAGAAGTTCAAGTGGGGTTTGCATTTTCAGGAGTCTCGAGGGAAGCCTGTTTATAAGAAAACAAGCTCTGGAGAAAGCATCACTCCAGAACCTAAACGGGACGGATGCATGAGCTAGCAAGGTTAAGCCAGTTTCAACAAGATGATGATGCTTACGCTCGGCAGTACCATTCTACTGATGTGTGTGAGGACATGACACGCGGTGCGAAATCCCAAGTTTGTTAAAGAACGAGTTGAGGTTGTGGTACTCACCCCCCCCAGTCGGATTGGACATGGATGATTTTCTGCTTAAGAAGACGCTCAACGTGTGCTTGAAACTGAAGGAAGACATTGAACACATCAGACTTACACTTAATAAGATATAACCAAGTAAAATGGTTGTAAGCATCAATGAAACTGACATAATAATTATGACCACTAACAGATGTCTGGACATGGCCCCATACATCAGAAAACACAAGCTCAAGAGGATGTTTCACAACACGACTAGACTCTGAAAAAGCAAGCTGATGAATCTTGCCCTGCTGACAGGCATCACAAATAGTTTCAGCAGTTTTATTGGACACAACTGGGAGATCATGATGATGCAAAACATGTCGAACTATGGGAGCCGCCGGGTGACCAAGGCACGCATACCATTGTGTAGGCGACACACGAATACCACTGAACACCTGAGGAGAAGACGGCATGGAAGATGGGTGCGGCGCATCAAGTGCATACAGGCCATGGCGAAGACGACCGCTAAGTAGAACGGCCCTCGTGTCCCGATCCTTGATAAAGAAACGAAAAGGGTGAAACTCAGCAAGGACATTATTATCACGAGTAAGTTGAGGAATGGACAACAAACTACGCGTAGCAGAAAGAACACGAAGGACATTAGATAGATGCAATGTGCGAAAATTGTGTGCAAGGAGAGAGGCCTGACCAACATGGGAGATGCGCATACCTGCTCCACTGGCGGTGTGCACCTGATCATGACCACGATATGGCTCCTGAGTGGAGAGCTTACCCATCTCACCGGTGAGGTGGTTGGTAGCTCCAGTGTCCATGTACCACGCAGGATCAATGGAGTAAGACAGAGTGCGACCATGATCATGACTCGTCACAGCGGCGGTGGCCTGCTTGTCGTTCCCTTTTCCATTGTTGCCAAGGCCCAGAAAATCTTGCTTGTAGCGACGATGATAGCGAGAGGCAATGTGGCGCTCAAGGCCACACAGCTGGCAGGCCTGTGGAGCACCACAAGAGGAACAGCACGCCACTGGCCGGTTACCACCCGTGATGGTCGGAGCATTGCCCCGCGAGGATGGTTGTGAAGCCGGCGCCGTCTTGCCACCTGAAGATGATGACCGCTGGGGCTTGCCACGAGTTGCGGCATTGGCAGAGGCAAAACTGGGGGAGGCCCGACCCGCCTTAATACGCTGCTCACGGCCAAGCAGACGTGCATAGAGCTCACGAGGTGGGAGCGGATCATCGCGGCCATGAACATTCTCAATGAGGTTGTCATAATCATCATCAAGCCCATTGAGCACAAAGGTGGTGAACTCCGCATCTTGCAGCGATTGACCAACTGAGGCCAACGTGTCAGCGAGACCCCGCATCTTGTTGAAGTAGTCGGTGATGCTGAGGTCGCCAAGCTTGGTCTCGCCTAGCTCGGTGCGTATAGAGTGAGCACGCTCCTGAGATTGAGACGCGAAACTGGTGTGAAGCGCCGCCCACACCTCCCGGGACGTAGTGGCGAAGATGACCAGCGACGAGACGGTCGGAGTGAGCGAGGACTGGATGGCGGAGAGGATGGCCTGATCCTGAGCCACCCAGGTGTGGTATGCCGGATGGTGAGGGAGCGGACATAGGATGGATCCATCAACGTAGCCTTCCAGATAGCGGCTCCGCAGAAGAGGGAGCACCTGGGCACGCCAGGACATATAGTTGTCCGGCGCGAGCTTCACCGGCAGCAGATGCAAGAAGTAGAACGGTGCCGGCATCGTGGCCGAATTAGCGTGGGCATGTGGCGATGCATATAGGCCCACCGACGAGGCCGCCCCAGGATGTGCAGGATACATCGAGTAGGGCGGGTAGGATCCGGAGGAAACCGCCCCGGGGACGCCGTAGTGTGCTGGAGGGGCGCCGTAGGATGCCGAGGGCGCACTGTGGTAGGGAGCCGCGGGATCGCCGTGGTGTGCCGCGGCTGGAGCCACGTACGAGGAGGCGACCGCAGTCCCTTGCGGGTGTGGGGATGACGCCGGGTAGGTTTGAAGCGGCGTGGGCGCCGAGTAGGGCAGCGGCGGAGGCGCGCCGTAGTAGTGATGCGGCGGTGGAGCGCCATAGGGCTGCTGCGGAGGCGGCGCACCATAGGTTTGAGGCGGTGGCGGCCAAGACGACGGCAGGGGCGGCGCCTGCCAAGACGACGGCGGCGGCGGCCGACCGCGGGAACACCGCCCGCAGGAGGAGCAGCGCCAGGGGGCACCGCACCGGACGGGGTGGTGGCGCGATCTCCCGATCCGATCAGGGGGTCTGGCGAGGTGGAGGCACCGAAGGCCATCGCGAGCGGCTGAGAGGCAAGGAACGGTGAGGCAGTCGCGAGGGCCGGCGCCGCGGCGGCGGGAGGAACCGAGGTCGGCGCGGCGGCGGCGGTGGCAGAAGACATCGTAACCCAATCTGATATCATGTAAGACATATGATTTGGGGACTGCACGACACCCCTAACCTAGAGTGTGGCTATCTCATTATATAGAAGTACCCAAGAGATACAATACAACGTTACATTACATGTATACAGAGGCCACGTGTATATACAGTCTAACACTCCGTCATGTCGAGCTCCTCGGCCTCCGCCCCGCCGGGCAGCTCCCGGTCGAAATGGTACAGCAGCCCCGCGAGCGCGAGCTCCACGTTGGCCAAGCCGAAAGACATCCCAGGGCACATCCTTCGGCCCGCCCCGAACGGCGTGTACTCCATGTCCGCCCCCTTGAAGTCGACCTCGCCACGCTCGAACCTCTCCGGTATGAACTCCTCGGCGGCGTCCCAGTGGGCAGGGTCCCTGCTGATTGCCCAGGCGTTGACGAGCACCATGGTCCCCTTGGGCACGTCGAAGCCCAGGACCCGGCAGTCGTTCATGCACTCGCGCGGCAGCAGCAGCGGGGCCGGAGGGTGCAGCCGGAGCACCTCCTTGATCACCAGGCGCATGTAGTTCAGGCCGCCGAGGGAGTCCTCTATTACCTTGGGTTGTCCAGCGAGGGCTCGCCGGACCTCGTCTTGCGCCTTCCCCATCACTCTGGGGTTCTTCACGAGCTCGGCCATGGTCCATTCCAGGGTCGTTGCCGACGTGTCGCTCCCCCCGGCGAACAAGTCCTGTACGATTTCGGCACGATACATTACATGCATGAACGGCTTTTTTCCATGGACTGATGGAAGTAGATGTGTGGATTCCATGAGTGAGGTGCTTCATTACGTACCCCGACGGCCGACTTGATGTTGTCAATGGACATGGGGAACTGCAGGTGGCCCTCCCGCTGGATCCTCAGGAGCACGTCGAGCAAGCCCTCCTTGTCGTCGTCGGCCGCTCTGTTCTCCTGGTGCTCGCGGACGGCGGCGTCCATGAACGCGTCCCGTTCTTCTCGGTACCGCTTCATCTGGCCCGGCACCCGGCTGATGAGCATCGCGAGGCGGGACGACGGGTAGAAGTCCGGCAAGCTCATCCCGGCGAACAGCTTGATCCCGCGCTGTAGAATCATCTTGAACCTGTTCCCGATGATGGCGCGCACCGATGAGTCGGCGGCGTACGCCGACAGCCGCTTGCTGAGGTTCACCGAGGCAGACGCCGTTGCCGCTGCTGCCACCGCCAGGAGCAGGCGGCCGGCCTCCTCCTCTCGCACGGTCCGGAAGGACTGGACGCGCCGGGCGCTGAACAGCTCGACAGTGCAGATCTTGCGGATCTGCCGCAACTTGTCGCCGTACGGCGCGAAGGCGATCCCCTCTGTTCCTTCGGGGATAGACAGGCGGAGCATGCGGCTGATGGCGCGTGTGGCGAAGTCCACATCGCGCGCCACCATGACCTCGCGCGCGGCGTCCGCGGAGGAGGCGATAACTTGCCTATCTATAATCTTCTCGCCCCCCCCCCCCCCCCCCCCTGATTTTCGGGGGTGGGGCCCCCCACACCTAATAATCCACTAATAATGCTCCACGTTGCTATTTACGTAAAGCACGTAACAAGTGTTACGTAGGTCTAACATTGTCCGTGCGTGCTGCATGCTCACATGAGTGTATTTGAAGTTGAGTCAATTACATTCATGGTGCTACAACTTGACGTAAATGGTCATTTTGATGCTAAAAGTTGTGGTGCACATTGAAGTGGCGAAAAGTTGACATTGACGTGCAAATACGGTGCTTATCTCATTTGTATACGGAGTCGGTGCTGACCAGGCGCATGGGGCCCGCTGTCAGCCACTCGACCAGAGAGAAGGGACGTGTGGCCAGATTTTTTTCAAAAGCACCCTCGAAATATTTTTTCACAAAAAAATCCCTGTTGAGGCCAGATTTTTTTCAAAAGCACCCTCGAAATATTTTTTCCCAAAAAAATCCCTGTTGACGTGGGAAGATTTTGTCACCTCTATGAGAAGTGGGTCCCGCATGTCACCTGAGACCGAAAACAAAATGCCGGGATCGAACCCACAACAATGTCCTCAAACAAGCTGGCAAACCACCGCACCGATTAAGTCTTCTACGGGCAATACGGGTAAACTATTATATGTATTTTAATCGCAGCGCAGGCGGAGGTTAAATGGGCTGTACATCTTGCGGCTTATTTTGCACCTGTTAGTTTCTTTTATTTTTCAGCAGAAAGTATCTAAATTATAAGTTCTTAAAAAATCTAAATTATATTCTCGGTAATAAAAATAAAGAATGAATATTTGTGTTTATAAATATTGTACTACCTCTGTTCACTTTTATAAGACGTTTTAGACATTCAGACACTGTTGAAAACAGCACAAAGCAAGCTGTCTGAAACGTCTTATAAAATCAAACAAAGGGAGTACATGCAAACAGAATAAATTATTTTATAAAACTGTTCACATATTATTTAAATAATATTTATGAATTATAACAGTGTTTGCAAACTATAGAACTAAAAAAATTACAATTAAGAAAATTAGTTTAGGTATACAACATTTCAATAATCATATGCATGTTTGTATAGTTCAATGTTTTTATAATAAAAAATAATCATAATTTATAATTTAAGCTGCTCATATGAATATTCATTTTCTATAATTTGAATATAAGCCATGACTGTATAATATTTATGTATTCGTTAAATATTTTAATTTTATTAAATGTCAGTATTAACTAATTTTTTTTATATCATGCAAGGATGTATATTTAAATGTTATTATTCACTAATAATATTTTCCATGTATAATATTTGTATCACACAAATATTTGAACATATTTTTTATCAATTATGTTTTACAAATAAATTTTAAAAAGGAACAGGTGTAGAATGGGCCGCACTATCTGCAGCCAATAAAAGCTCCGCATGCTGCCAGGTTAGTACAGATAGCTTTCTTATCCAAATTTGACATGAGACTTTGTTGCCGTGTTGGTTAGCAGTACTGACGACTATTTGTCGGGTATGGGCTCGAGTCCAGGTGGCCTCACTTTTGATATAATTTTCACTCTTCTCTGACAGGTGGGACCCACTCCTAATATAGGGAAAAAGGTCCACTCTTCCACGTCAACAGGGGTTTTTTGTGAAAATATATATTTTGAGGGTGTTTTCCAAAAAAATCAGGCCACGCACCCCTTCTCTCTGGTGCAGTGGCTGACAGCGGGCCCCACGCGCCTAGTCAGCACCTACTCCGTATATAAACGAGATAAGCACCGTATTTGCATGTTAATGCCAAGTTTTTGCACCACTTCAATATACACCACAACTTCTAGTATCAAAGTGATCATTTACGTCAAGTTGTAGCACCATCAGTGTAATTGACTCTTTGAAGTTTTTATAGATCTGCGTATGTCTTCCGTGATCCGTATGCGTGAAAGCTTAAGCGCAACTCCAACGGGTCGACCTAAACGGACAGTGATTTTTTTTCGCTTTTTATCCGTTTGGGTTGGGTAAGCGGACACGAACGTTCGTTTCATGTTTGGGTCGGCGTGTGCGTCCAACGCTGGCCCGACCCATTTTTTAAAGGCATGCAAAAAATAAAACATGCAATAATTATACATTAAAGCCAACCACGAAGGTTGACGAGAGTCCATGCGTCCAATTAACATTAATAAAAACAAAAAAACTACGAGGCGGCGTGTTATCCTAGACGTCGTCGTCGTCCTCGGGGTCCGTGAGGTCGATGAGCGTCGACACAGGGCCGGCCCAGGAGAAGGCCGAGTTCCAGAGGGCGTTCATGTCGGGCGCGGGTTGTGCCGGCGCCGGCGCGGGTTGTGCGGCCGCCATTGCCGCCGCGGCCTGGCGCGCCTCCTCCTCGGCGTCGCACTACTCGGCCTCGGCGTAGCGCTCAAACATCTCGAGGTACTCGCCGTCGCGGCGCTCCTCGGCCAGCCGGATGTGGCGCCAGTGCTTGAGGTAAGCCGCCTCCTGCGTCGGCGTCGCCCCCACCTAGACCGGCGGTGCGATGACTCACTCGCGCACTACTCCCGTTCAGGAGTAACGCTCGATGGGCTCCGGCTCCGGCTGGGCTTTCACAGGGGCCGGCAGGATCACCGTCGGCAGGACGCAGTCGCCCGCCGCAGAGAGGGCCATGTCCTGGTCCTCCTCGCGGACGCCGCGTCGTCTCGTCTCCTCGTGCTCGAAGGTGAACCAACGCGCCCAGTTGGGCGAGTCCGAGGCATAGGCGGAGTCGCGGCGCTGCTCCGGCGTCAGGAGCGCCCGCCGGCATCGCACCTCCTCCGCGTGCGCCCTGGCCAGCCGCGGGGCCGCCGGCACCGGGATCCTCTCCGGATCTAGGTGCCAGTTGTGCGGCAGGGGGGCGTCGGGGTACGGGAGCGGCATGCGGTGCTGCCAGTGCCACTCCGCCTGGTGCACCGACACGTTGACGCACTGCCTCGGCAGGCGAGCTGGCGCCGGCGGAGGCGGAGGCGGGAGAAACTCGGGGGGGGGGGGGGGGGTTGGGGGGGGCTTGGCGGGGGGGGGGGGGGGGGGGGGGGGGGGGGGGGGGGGGGGGGGGGGGGGGGGGGGGGGGGGGGGGTTGCGGGCGACTTGCCCTTGGCCTTGCTGTTGCTGCCGACGCCGGAGAAGAGCCCCATTTGGCACGGCTAGGGAAAGCTATGCTTTGCCGGCGACGGGGGAGCGAGCGTGCCTAGATGGGGACGAGGGCTGGCTGGATGAGGACGGCATCGCCGCACGGTCGGCTTAAAAAGAACGACCGCCGTCGTTGACGTGTGGGCCTGAGGTCATAAGTTAAGCTGACTAGCTAGGTGGCGGACGATTGGACGACCGCTAGATGAAGACGCGGCGGACACCCAGAAGGCGTGCGTGGCGCCTGTTTCGCATCCGCGCCGACGCATTTGGGGCACAAATTTGAGCTGCAAATGCGTCGGTACGGACGCAAAGCGGACTTCATTTGGATTTGAGTCACCGTGTTGGACCTTCTTTTTTATTCACATCGATTTAAATGGACGGCGGCGAATGAAATAGATCACTCCATTAGAGTTAGTTTAATGGTCTGTTTTTAGATAGGGTACAAATCAAAACGATTCGTGCAAACTGTTGATATTTTACTTTGGCAATGAAATACCTATTGCTGGCCTGCTGGGGATAGTCTTTGATCTTGTCGTTCCTCTTGGAATTTGAGCCGGGCCGGTGGACATATTTGATCTTTTGTGCTAGTAAACATAGCAAGAGTTGACAATGAAAGCAGCTAGAGAAATTACAAGTTTATGTGTCTGTCTGTACATAATGAAAATGTGTCGGAGGTGATGAGAGAAAAAAAAGCTTGTGAACTCTTTATCTTACGACTATCTCTGCTACCTCTGTCATTTGATATGAAAATACTGTAAGAGTCTTCACCATGAGTAAACTCCAAGAAAGAAGCTTGGAGCATATATGGTGATTGTTTCTTGCAGATAATTTGCTAAAAAGCCATAGATGAAAGAGATGATGAGGACATGACTACTTTGAATATGACCAAAAATATTGCATACATGTATATTTGTAAAGTGATTTTTAATGCAAACTATACAACAATTTATTTATGTCATTCAGGACAAAAATACTTCAAAGACTTTTGTGTCATGTCTAATTGTAGGTGTATGGGACATTTGTACAATCCACATATGAAGAAAAGGGAAAAAGAGAAGTTTAGGTGATGTTCAAAAAGTCCTTTCACGTTACTTTTGGGCCAAGAGAAGATAGAGTCCAAGTCTCTCACGTTCTGGATTCAGATTCGGACTGCACAGACATACCTGACTCAAAACGCCAACAACTTTTTCATACGGACTTCGAATTGTGTGATTCTTTTTTTTGTTTGAAAGTAGATTTCGTGCTCTTTCAAGTACAATTGGATTCCCCTTCAAATTCGTCCGAAGCGTTGAGTTATGGATGAAACAATCTGACGTTGCAGCAGAATCCGAGTGAAACTACAAACCTAAAGGTGTTGTATCACCTCCACTTGGGCCCATGAGCCTTGTACAACTTAGGGTTCGTTTTAGGCTGCCTTGGGACGTCCTCCCACCTCCTTAGCCGCCACCCCTTACTCCTATATAAGTAGATTCATCTAGTAGCTTTTTCCTTGGGATTTGTTTAGTTAAAAGTTAGCCAACGCAACTTCGTGTACTTCATTGTGTCTAACGACCAAACCAAGACCGCTTTCAGATCCTCACATTTATCAATACTACATCTATATTCGCAATATTCAGATTGCATTATCATATTCTTTCTTGTTCTTCGATTGCGTGCAGGAATAGACCTTCGTGGTCAGGCTGATCGTGCTTCCAGCATCGTCGGTAACCTCAGGAGATTGGTTTAGTGATTGCTAAGGCGCAACATCGTGCATGTTTGTAGTCGGATCGTCAAAGTCGTCTCCACCAAATCGATAGTTATCATCTCATCGAAAGATCGGGACGCCCCGCCTCTATCAAGATATTTAGGGGTTTGAGAGCCTAATATGATGATGATTGTTTTTTGCAAACAATTTGCTAAAGAGCCAAAGATAGAAAAGATTTAGGAATGATATTGAGGGGACATGCAAGAACAAGAGGCAGAAAAGGATCGTGATGAAAAGGAAGCGGAAATAATAAACGACCTTAGATAGCCAATGCATGGAAGATCATACACCTTTAAGCCACTTCACTGTCGGCGGTCTATACCAAAAGCACAGAGTGGTCAGATATGATTTGTAGAAATTGCTGATGAAAGACTGGAAGAGTTGTACAAAATTTTGGTTGCTCGTTATATATGGGTAGTAGGGTGGTAATTGCGATAGTGGGTGGGTAGATATGTGTTGCCATGTGTTGTATGCGAAATGTGTACATGTAATACTAAGTGTGCCATGAATTTTGGCAACAACGTGGCACACATGTAATTTTTTTTGTTTATCTTTAAAATGGAAAGTACCCTAATATGGGAAAGTGATTTCACAATTAAATTTGGGCAGAAATAGTAAACAACCTTAGACAGACAATGCATGGAAGATCATACACCTTTAAGCCACTTCACCATCGATGATTTGTACCAAAAGCATCGAGTTGTTAGATATGATTTTTAGTAATTGCCGATGAAAGACTGAAAGAGTTCTACATAATTTTGGTTGCTCGTTATATATGGGTAGTAGGGCAGTAATTGCGATAATGGGTGGGTAGATATGTGTTGCCACGTGTTGTATGTGAAATGTGTACATGTTGATGCGTTTTGTGTTAAAATAGATGGTGGTGGGAATACTAAATATGCCATGAATTTTGGCAACAACGTGGCACACTTGCAGTTTTGTTGATTTTGTTTTTATCTTTAAAATGGAAAGTACCTTCATAAGGGAAAGTGATTTCACAATTAAATTTGGGAATTGACTGGGCCAAGAATGCTATTTGCCTAGTAATGGTGGGCTCATGTTATATCTATTCTTTGGGCCTAGCTACTGCATGCGCTAAATGTTTTTGCCGGCATCGGACATAATTTTTTTTAACAAAAAATAGTGTCCTAATCTTGTAAGGAAGTCTGGCAAGCTAAGTTCTTGTTAAATAAAATGGTCATGTTTTTTTCTCCATTCATAGGTGAATGTTTTTTTCTCACCCCTGAAAGATGCTTCTTAATCGAGTTAAGTGCATGGTCTATTTTTTATCAGCAATCATTCTTTTAATTTTCCTAAATAAAGTTATTCAATTAAATTAAGAGCGCGCAGTCTATTCTTTGGTAGGAAAAGACCATCGCTCATCCCCGCCCGCCACTCATAAGGAAGACAATCAATAATAAATCATGCTCCAACTTCTTAGTATAATGAGAGACTATATGTGCATGATTCGGGAATCACAAACCTTGTTGGGGAACGCAGTAATTTCAAAAAAAGTTCCTACACACGCAAGATTATGGTGATGCATAGCAATGAGAGGGGAGAGTTTCGTCCACGTACCCTCGTAGACCGTAAGCGGAAGCATTATGAGAACACGGTTGATGTAGTCGTATGTCTTCACGATTCGACCGATCCAAGTGCCGAACGTATGACACCTTCGAGTTCAGCACATGTTCAGCTCGGTGACGTCCCACGAACTCCGATCCAGCAGAGCTTCGAGGGAGAGTTCCGTCAGCACGATGGCGTGATGACAGTGATGATGATGCTACCGACGCAGGGCTTCGCCTAAGCACCGCTACGATATGACCGAGGTGGATTATGGTGGAGGGGGCACCGCACACG
Source organism: Triticum urartu (assembly GCF_003073215.2). Classification (NCBI taxonomy): domain Eukaryota; kingdom Viridiplantae; phylum Streptophyta; class Magnoliopsida; order Poales; family Poaceae; genus Triticum; species Triticum urartu. The sequence goes on along the minus strand of NC_053023.1, from coordinate 683,952,632 downwards.
GCTAAAAGATCAACTGATCAACTTGTGTGTCTTGGGGTGCCCCTGCCCTCGTATATAAAGGAGCAAGGGGGAGGCCGGCCGGCCCTAGAAGGGTGCGCCAGGAGGAGTCCTACTCCCACCGGGAGTAGGATTCCCCCCCCTTCCCTAGTTGGACTAGGAGAGAAGGAAGGGGGAGAGAGGAAGGAAGGAAAAGGGGGGCGCCGCCCCCCCTCCTAGTCCAATTCGGACCAGAGGGAGAGGGGGCGCACAACCTGCCCTGGTCTCCTCTCTCTCTCTCCACTATGGCCTAATAAGGCCCATACATTTACCGGGGGGTTCTGGTAACCTCCCGGTACTCCGGTAAAATCCCGATTTCACCCGGAACTATTCTGATGTCTAAATATAGGCTTCCAATATATCGATCTTTATGTCTCAACCATTTAGAGACTCCTCGTCATGTCCGTGATCATATCCGGGACTCCGAACTACCTTCGATACATCAAAACACATAAACTCATATTACCGATCGTCACCAAACTTTAAGCGTGCGGACCCTACGGGTTCGAGAACTATGTAGACATGACCGAGACTCGTCTCTGGTCAATAACCAATAGAGGAACCTGGATGCTCATATTGGTTCCTACATATTCTACAAAGATCTTTATCGGTCAAACCGCATAACAACATACGTTGTTCCCTTTGTCATCGGTATGTTACTTGCCCGAGATTCGATCGTCGGTATCCTCATACATAGTTCAATCTCGTTACCGGCAAGTCTCTTTACTCGTTCCGTAATACATCATCCCGCAACTAACTCATTAGTCACAATGCTTGCAAGGCTTATAGTGATGTGTATTACCGAGAGGGCCCAGAGATACCTCTCCGACAATCGGAGTGACAAATCCTAATCTCGGTCTATGCCAACTCAACAAGTATCATCGGAGACACCTGTAGAGCACCTTTATAATCACCTAGTTATGTTGTGACGTTTGGTAGCTGATATGTCTCCAACGTATCTATAATTTTTTACTGTTCCATGCTATTATATTATCAACCTTGGATGTTTTATATGCATTTATATGCTATTTTATATGATTTTTGGGACTAACCTATTAACCTAGAGCCCAGTGCCAGTTTTTGTTTTTTCCTTGTTTTAGAGTATCGCGGAAAAGGGAAAATCAAATGGAGTCCAATTGACCTGAAACTTCACGGAACTTCTTTTTGAAACGGAAGCAATCCAGGAGACTTGGAGTAGACATTAGGGAAGCTTCGAGGTGGCCACGAGGCAGGGAGGCGCGCCCTACCCCCCTGGGCGCGCCCCCCATCCTCGTGGGCCCCTCGTGGCTCCCTTGGCCGACTTCTTTTGCCTATATATATATATCCATATACCCTAAAAACTTCGGGGAGCAGAATAGATCGGGAGTTTCGCCGCTAGAAGCCTCCGTAGCCACCGAAAACCAATCTAGACCCGTTCCGGCACCCTGCCGGAGGGGGGAATCCCTCTCCGGTGGCCATCTTCATCATACCGGCACTCTCCATGACGAGGAGGGAGTAGTTCACCCTCGGGGCTGAGGGTATGTACCAGTAGTTATGTGCTTGATCTCTCTCTCTCATGTTCTTGAGGTGGTACGATCTTGATGTATCGTGATCTTTGCTATTATAGTTGGATCTTATGATGTTTCTCCCCCTCTACTCTCTTGTGATGAATTGAGTTTTCCCTTTGAAGTTATCTTATCGGATTGAGTCTTTTAAGGATTTGAGAACACTTGATGTATGTCTTGCATGTGCTTATCTATGGTGACAATGGGATATCACGTGATCCACTTGATGTATGTTTTGGTGATCAACTTGCGAGTTCCATGACCTCGTGAACTTATGCATAGGGTTGGCACACGTTTTCGTCTTGACTCTCCGGTAGAAACTTTGGGGCATTCTTTGAAGTTCTTTGTGTTGGTTGAATAGATGAATCTGAGATTGTGTGATGCATATCTTATAATCATACCCACGGATACTTGAGGTGACATTGGAGTATCTAGGTGACATTAGGGTTTTGGTTGATTTGTATCTTAAGGTGTTATTCTAGTACGAACTCTATGATAGATCGAACGGAAAGAATAACTTCGTGTTATTTTACTACGGACTCTTGAATAGATTGATCAGAAAGGATAACTTTGAGGTGGTTTCGTATCGTACCATAATCTCTTCGTTTGTTCTCCGCTATTAGTGACTTTGGAGTGACTCTTTGTTGCATGTTGTGTTGGGGAACGTAGTAATTTCAAAAAAATTCCTACGCACACACAAGATCATGGTGTTGGGGAACGTAGTAATTTCAAAAAAAATTCCTACGCACACACAAGATCATGGTGATGCATAGCAACGAGAGGGGAGAGTGTTGTTTACGTACCCTCGTAGACCGCAATGGAAGTTGACAACAGAGGGAAGTCGTACGTCTTCGATCCGACCGATCAAGCACCGAAACTACGGCACCTCCGAGTTCTAGCACACGTTCAGCTCGATGACGATCCCCGGACTCCGATCCAGCAAAGTGTCGGGGAAGAGTTCCGTCAGCACGACGGCGTGGTGACGATCTTGATGTTACTATCGCAGGGCTTCGCCTAAGCACGCACTACAATATTATCAAGGATTATGGTGGAAGGGGGCACCGCACACGGCTAAGAATATGATCACGTGGATCAACTTGTGTGTCTAGGGGTGCCCCCTGCCCCCGTATATAAAGGAGCAAGGGGAGGAGGCCGGCCGGCCCCTATGGCGCGCCAAGGAGGAGTCCTCCTCCTAGTAGGAGTAGGACTCCTACTAGGAGGGGGAAGGAAGTGGGGAGGGAGAAGGAAAGGGGGGCGCCCCCCCTCTCCTAGTCCAATTCGGACCAGGGAGGAGGCGCGCGGCCCACCCTGGCTGCCCTTCTCTCTCTCCACTAAGGCCCATATGGCCCATTACTTCTCCCGGGGGTTCCGGTAACCCTCCGGCTCTCCGGTTTTCTCCGAAATCACCCGGAACACTTCCGGTGTCCGAATATAGCCGTCCAATATATCAATCTTTATGTCTCGACCATTTCGAGACTCCTCGTCATGTCCGTGATCACATCCGGGACTCCGAACTAACTTCGGTACATCAAAACTCATAAACTCATAATATAACTGTCATCGAACCTTAAGCGTGCGGACCCTACGGGTTCGAGAACAATGTAGACATGACCGAGACACGTCTCCGGTCAATAACCAATAGCGGAACCTGGATGCTCATATTGGCTCCTACATATTCTACGAAGATCTTTATCGGTCAGACCGCATAACAACATACGTTGTTCCCTTTGTCATCGGTATGTTACTTGCCCGAGATTCGATCGTCGGTATCTCAATACCTAGTTCAATCTCGTTACCGGCAAGTCTCTTTACTCGTTTCATAATACATCATCCGCAACTAACTCATTAGTTGCAATGCTTGCAAGGCTTATGTGATGTGCATTACCGAGAGGGCCCAGAGATACCTCTCCGACAATCAGAGTGACAAATCCTAATCTCGAAATACGCCAACCCAACATGTACCTTTGGAGACACCTGTAGAGCTCCTTTATAATCACCCAGTTACGTTGTGACGTTTGGTAGCACACAAAGTGTTCCTCGGCAAACAGGAGTTGCATAATCTCATAGTCATAGGAACATGTATAAGTCATGAAGAAAGCAATAGCAACATACTAAACGATCGGGTGCTAAGCTAATGGAATGGGTCATGTCAATCACATCATTCTCCTAATAATGTGATCCCGTTAATCAAATGACAACACATGTCTATGGTTAGGAAACATAACCATCTTTGATTAACGAGCTAGTCAAGTAGAGGCATACTAGTGACGTTTTTGTCTATGTATTCACACAAGTATTATGTTTCCGGATAATACAATTCTAGCATGAATAATAAACATTTATCATGATATAAGGAAATAAAATAATAACATTATTATTGCCTCTAGGGCATATTTCCTTCAGTCTCCCACTTGCACTAGAGTCAATAATCTAGATTACACAGTAATGATTCTAACACCCATGGAGCTTTGGTGCTGATCATGTTTTGCTCGTGGAAGAGGCTTAGTCAACGGGTCTGCAACATTCAGATCCGTATGTATCTTGCAAATCTCTATGTCTCCCACCTGGACTAGATCCCGGATGGAATTGAAGCGTCTCTTGATGTGCTTGGTTCTCTTGTGAAATCTGGATTCCTTTGCCAAGGCAATTGCACCAGTATTGTCACAAAAGATTTTCATTGGACCCGATGCACTAGGTATGACACCTAGATCGGATATGAACTCCTTCATCCAGACTCCTTCATTTGCTGCTTCCGAAGCAGCTATGTACTCCGCTTCACATGTAGATCCCGCCACAACACTTTGTTTAGAACTGCACCAACTGACAGCTACTGTTTAATGTAAACACGTATCCGGTTTGCGATTTAGAATCGTCCGGATCAGTGTCAAAGCTTGCATCAACGTAACCATTTATATGAGCTCTTTGTCACCTCCATATATGAGAAACATATCCTTAGTCCTTTTCAGGTATTTCAGGATGTTCTTGACCGCTGTCCAGTGATCCACTCCTGGATTACTTTGGTACCTCCCTGCTAGACTTATAGCAAGACACACATCAGGTCTGGTACACAGCATTGCATACATGATAGAGCCTATGGCTGAAGCATTAGGGAACATCTTTCATTTTCTCTCTATCTTCTGCATGGTCGGGCATTGAGTCTTACTCAATTACACACCTTGTAAAAAGGCAAGAATCCTTCTTTGCGTGATCCATTTTAAATTTCTTCAAAACTTTGTCAAGGTATGTGCTTTGTGAAAGTCCAATTAAGCGTCTTGATCTATCTCTATAGATCTTAATGCCCAGTATGTAAGCTGCTTCACCGAGGTACTTCATTGAAAAACTCCTATTCAAGTATCCCTTTATGATATCCAGAAATTCTATATCATTTCCAATTAGTAATATGTCATCCACATATAATATCAGAAATGCTACAGAGCTCCCACCCACTTCTTGGTAAATACAGGCTTCTCCAAAAGTCTGTATAAAACCAAATGCTTTTGATCACAACTATCAAAGCGTCTACAACTCCGAGAGGCTTGCACCAGTCCCATAAATGGATCGGCTGGAGCTTGCACACTTGGTTAGCTCCCTTTTGGATCGAAAAACCTTCTGGTCTGCATCATATACAACTTCTTCTCAGAAATCCATCAGAATGCAGTTTTGACATCCATCTGCCATTTCATAAAAAAATGCGGCAATTGTTAACATGATTCGACAGCAGACTTAAGCATCGCTTAGGGGTGAGAAGGTCTCATCGTAGTCAATCCTTGAACTGTCCGAAAACTTTTGCGACAAGTCGAGCTTTGTAGAACAGTAACATTACCTCAGCGTCAGTCTTCTTCTGAAGATCCATTTATTCTAAATTGCTTCGATCCATTGGGCAAGTCAACCAAAGTCACACTTTGTTTTCTCATACCATGGGATCCCATCTCAGATTTCATGGGCTTCAAGCCATTTTGCGGAATCTGGGCTCACATCGCTTTCTCCATAGTTCGTAGGGTTCATCATGATCTAGTAGCATGACTTCCAGAACAGGATTACCGTACCACTCTGGTGGCGGATCTTACTCTGGTTGATCTACGAGTTCAGTAGAACTTGTTCTGAGTTCATGATCATCATCATAGCTTCCTCACTAATTGGTGTAGGTGTCACAGAACGGTTTCTGTGAATGTACTACTTCCAATAAGGGAGCAGGTACAGTTACCTCATCAAGTTCTACTTTCTCCACTCACTCTTTCCGAGAAGAAACTCCTTCTCTAGAAAGTTTCCGAATTTAGCAACAAAAGTCTTGCCTTCGGATCTGTGATAGAAGGTGTATCCAATAGTTTCCTTTGGATATCCTATGAAGACACATTTCTCCGATTTAGGTTCGAGCTTATCAGGTTGAAGCTTTTTCACATAAGCATCGCAGCCCCAAACTTTTCAGAAACGACAACTTTGGTTTCTTGCCAAACCACAGTTCATAAGGCGTCGTCTCAACGGATTTTGATGGTGCCCTATTTAACGTGAATGCGGCCGTCTCTAGAGCATAACCCCAAAACGATAGCGGTAAATCAGTAAGAGACATCATAGATCGCACCATATCAAGTAAAGTACGATTACGACGTTCGGACACACCATTACGCTGTGGTGTTCCGGGTGGCGTGAGTTGCGAAACTATTCCGCATTGTTTCAAATGTACACCAAACTCGTAACTCAAATATTCTCCTCCACGATCAGATCGTAGGAATTTTATTTTCTTGTTACGATGATTTTCAACTTCACTCTGAAATTCTTTGAACTTTTCAAATGTTTCAGACTTATGTTTCATTAAGTAGATATACCCATATCTGCTTAAGTCATCTGTGAAGGTGAGAAAATAACGATATCCGCCACGAGCCTCAACATTCATCGGACCACATACATCTGTATGTATGATTTCCAACAAATCTGTTGCTCTCTCCATAGTACCGGAGAACGGTGTTTTTGTCATCTTACCCATAAGGCACGGTTCGCAAGTACCAAGTGATTCATAATCAAGTGGTTCCAAAAGTCCATCAGTATGGAGTTTCTTCATGCGCTTTACACCGATATGACCAAACGGCAGTGCCACAAATAAGTTGCACTATCATTATCAACTCTGCATCTTTTGGCTTCAACATTATGAATATGTGTGTCACTACTATCGAGATTAATAAGAATAGACCACTCTTCAAGGGTGCATGACCATAAAAGATATTACTCATATAAATAGAACAACCATTATTCTCTGATTTAAATGAATAACCGTCTCGCATCAAACAAGATCCAGATATAATGTTCATGCTTAACGCTGGCACCAAATAACAATTATTTAGGTCTAATACTAATCCCGAAGGTAGATGTAGAGGTAGCGTGCCGACGCGATCACATCGACTTTGGAACCATTTCCCACGCGCATCGTCACCTCGTCCTTAGCCAATCTTCGCTTAATCCGTAGTCCCTGTTTCGAGTTGCAAATGTTAGCAACAGAACCAGTATCAAATACCCAGGTGCTACTGCGAGCATTAGTAAGGTACACATCAATAACATGTATATCACATATACCTTTGTTCACCTTGCCATCCTTCTTATCCGCCAAATACTTGGGGCAGTTCCGCTTCCAGTGACCAGTCTGCTTGCAGTAGAAGCACTCAGTTTCAGGCTTAGGTCCAGTTTGGGTTTCTTCTCTTGAGTAGCAACTTGCTTGCTGTTCTTTGAAGTTCCCCTTCTTCTTTCCTTTGCCCTTTTTCTTGAAACTAGTGGTCTTGTTGACCATCAACACTTGATGCTCCTTCTTGATTTCTACCTCCGCAGCTTTCAGCATTGCGAAGAGCTCGGGAATAGTCTTATTCATCCCTTGCATATTATAGTTCATCACGAAGCTCTTGTAGCTTGGTGGCAGTGATTGGAGAATTCATTCAATGACGCAATCATCTGGAAGATTAACTCCCAATTGAATCAAGTGATTATTATACCTAGACATTTTGAGTATATGCTCACTGACAGAACTGTTCTCCTCCATCTTGCAGCTATAGAACTTATTAACTTCATATCTCTCAATCCAGGCATCTGCTTGAAATATTAACTTCAACTCCTGGAACATCTCATATGCTCCATGACGTTCAAAACGTCGTTGAAGTCCCGATTCTAAGCTGTAAAGCATGGCACACCGAACTATTGAGTAGTCATCAGCTTTGCTCTGCTAGAGGTTCATAACATCTGGTGTTGCTCCAGCAGCAGGCCTGGCACCCAGCGGTGCTTCCAGGACGTAATTCTTCTGTGCAGCAATGAGGATAATCCTCAAGTTACGGACCCAGTCCATCTAATTGCTAAGATCATCTTTCAACTTTGCTTTCTCAAGGAACGCATTAAAATTCAACGGAACAACAACACGGGCCATCTATCTACAATCAAACATAAACAAGCAAGATACTATCAGGTACTAAGTTCATGATAAATTTAAGTTCAATTAATCATATTACTAAAGAACTCCCACTTAGATAGACATCCCTCTAATCCTCTAAGTGATCACGTGATCCAAATCAACTAAACCATGTCCGATCATCACGTGAGATGGAGTAGTTTCATTGGTGAACATCACTATGTTGATCATATCTACTATATGATTCACGCTCGACCTTTCGGTCTCCGTGTTCCGAGGCCATATCTGTATATGCTTGGCTCGTCAAGTATAACATGAGTATTCCACGTGTGCAACTGTTTTGCACCTGTTGTATTTGAATGTAGAGCCTATCAGACCCGATCATCACGTGGTGTCTCAGCATGAAGAACTTTCGCAACGGTGCATACTCAGGGAGAACACTTCTTCATAATTAGTGAGAGATCATCTTAAAATGCTACCGTCAATCAAAGCAAGATAAGATGCATAAAAGATAAACATCACATGCAATCAATATAAGTGATATGATATGGCCATCATCATCTTGTGCCTGTGATCTCCATCTCCGAAGCACCGTCATGATCACCATCGTCACCGGCGCGACACCTTGATCTCCATCGTAGCATCGTTGTCGTCTCGCCAATCTTATGCTTCCACGACTATCGCTACCCTTAGTGATAAAGTAAAGCATTACAGCGCGATTGCATTGCATACAATAAAGCGACAACCATATGGCTCCTGCCAGTTGCCGATAACTCGGTTACAAAACATGATCATCTCATACAATAAAATTTAGCATCATGTCTTGACCATATCACATCACAACATGCCCTGCAAAAACAAGTTAGACGTCCTCTACTTTGTTGTTGCAAGTTTTACGTGGCTGCTACGGGCTTAAGCAAGAACCAATCTTACCTACGCATCAAAACCACAACGATAGTTTGTCAAGTTGGTGCTGTTTTAACCTTCGCAAGGACCGGGCGTAGCCACACTCGGTTCAACTAAAGTTGGAGAAACTGACACCCGCAGCCACCTTTGTGCAAAGCACGTTGGGAGAACCGGTCTCGTGTAAGCGTATTGAAAGTGCAAACTATCCCTGTGGTTTTGGTAATTCCATAACAACATATAGCTCATTGAGCTAAATGTATTCCAAGATGATATTTCAGAAAGCTCAATGGATGGCATGGCATGGATGAGGAAAGTGGACCCTCAAAATTAAGGACAAAGGATTGGCTCAAGCTCAAAAGCTCAAGACTCTTCTACATTTTATATTTTAGTGATCCAAGATCACATTGAGTCCATAGGAAAAGCCAATACTATTAAGGAGGGATGAGGTGTTGCTTAATGAGCCTCTTGCTTCATGTGCTTAGTGATATGCTCCAAAACCCAACCACTTTCCCATATCCACATATGACCTAAACTCTAAGCCAAACTCGGTCCTACCGATTTTTCCTATCCGGCGCCACCGAGTTTCACTTGTCATTAGCCACTGCCAAACCCTAGCAATTCGGTTCTACCGATAGGGATCTCGGTCTCACCGAGATGGGTTGCAAACTCTCTGTTTCCCTTTCGTAACTTTTGGTCTCACCGAAAGAGCGAATCGGTCCCACCGAGATTGCAATGTAAACTCAGTGTTTCCCCTTTTGTAACTTTTCGGTCTCACCGAAAGACAGAGCAAATCGGTCCCACTGAGTTTGCCTGACCAACTCTCTGGTTAGCTATTACCAAATCGGTCTCACCGAGTTTGTGTAATCGGTCTCACCGAGATTACGTTATGCCCAAACCCTAACCGAATTCGGTCCTACCGAGTTGCATGTCAGTCCCACCGAAATTCCTAACGGTCACTAGGTTTACTACTTCGGTCGACCGAGTTTATTTATTCGGTCCCACCGAGATTGGAAATCTGTGTAACGGTTGGATTTTGGTATTATGTTTCCGTAATACAATTCTAGCATGAATAATAAACATTTATCATGAAATATAAGGAAATAAATAATAACTTTTATTATTGCCTCTAGGGCATATTTCCTTCAGTCTCCCACTTGCACTAGAGTCAATAATCTAGATCACATCGCCATGTGATTTAACATCAATAGTTCACATCTTTATGTGATTGGTTCACATCTCCATGTGACTAACACCCAAAGGGTTTACTAGATTCAATAATCTAGTTCACATCGCTATGTGATTAAGACCCAAAAAGTGATCATGTTTTGCTTGTGAGAGAAGTTTAGTCAACGGGTCTGCCACATTCAGATCCGCATGTATTTTGCAAAATTCTATGTCTACAATGCTCTGCACGGAGCTACTCTAGCTAATTGCTCCCACTTTCAATATGTATCTAGATCGAGACTTAGAGTCATCCAGATCTGTGTCAAAGCTTGCATCGATGTAACTTTTTACGATGAACCTTTTTGTCACCTCCATAATTGAGAAATATTTCCTTATTCCACTAAGGATAATTTTGACCGCTGTCCAGTGATCTACTCTTAGATCACTATTGTACTCCCTTGCTTAACACAATGTAGGGTATACAATAGATCTGGTACACAGCATGGCATACTTTATAGAACCTATGGCCAAGGCATAGGGAATGACTTTCATTCTCTTTCTATCTTCTGTCGTGGTCGGGCTTTGAGTCTTACTCAACTTCACACCTTGTAACACAGGCAAGAAACCTTTTCTTTGACTGTTCCATTTTGAACTACTTCAAAATCTTGTCAAGGTATGTACTCATTGAAAAAACTTATCAAGTGTCTTGATCTATCTCTATACATCTTGATACTCAATATGTAAGCAGCTTCACCGAGGTCTTTCTTTGAAAAACTCCTTTCAAACACTCCTTTATGCTTTGGAGAATAATTCTACATTATTTCCGATCAACAATATGTCATTCACATATACTTATCAGAAATGTTGTAGTGCTCCCACTCACTTTCTTGTAAATACAGGCTTCACCGCAAGTCTGTATAAAACTATATGCTTTGATCAACTTATCAAAGCGTATATTCCAACTCCGAGATTCTTGCAACAGTCCATAGATGGATCGCTGGAGCTTGCATATTTAGTTAACACCTTTAGGATCGGCAAAACCTTCTAGTTGCATCGTATACAACTCTTCTTTAGTAAATCCGTTAAGGAATGCAGTTTTGTTTATCCATTTGCCAGATTTCATAAAATGCGGCAATTGCTAACATGATTCGGACAGACTTAAGCATAGATACGAGTGAGAAAATCTCATCGTAGTCAACACCTTGAACTTGTCGAAAACCTTTTGCGACAATTCTAGCTTTGTAGATAGTAACACTACTATCAGTGTCCATCTTCCTCTTGAAGATCCATTTATTTTCTATGGCTTGCCGATCATCGGGCAAGTCAACCAAAGTCCATACTTTGTTCTCATACATGGATCATATCTCAGATTTCATGGCTTCAACCCACTTTGCGGAATCTGGGCTCACCATCGCTTCTTCATAGTTCATAGGTTCATCATGATCTAGTAGCATGACTTCCAGAATAGGATTACCGTACCACTCTGGCGCGGATCTTACTCTGGTTGATCTACAAGGTTCAGTAGTATCTTGTTCTGAAGTTTCATGATCATCATCATTAGCTTCCTCACTAACTGGTGTAGGTGTCACGGAAACATTTTTCTGTGATGTACTACTTTCCAATAAGGGAGCAGGTAAAGTTACCTCGTCAAGTTCTACTTTCCTCCCACTCACTTCTTTCGAGAGAAACTCCTTCTCCAGAAAGTTTCCGAATTTAGCAACAAAAGTCTTGCCTTTGGATCTGTGATAGAAGGTGTATCCAATAGTTTCCTTTGGATATCCTATGAAGACGCACTTCTCCGATTTGAGTTTGAGCTTATCAGGATGAAACTTTTTCATATAAGCATCGCAACCCCAAACTTTAAGAAACGACAACTTTGGTTTCTTGCCAAACCATAGTTCATACGGTGTCGTCTCAACAGATTTAGATGGTGCCCTTTTAACGTGAATGCAGCTGTCTCTAATGCATAACCCCAAAATGATAGTGGTAGATCGGTAAGAGACATCATAGATCACACCATATCTAATAAAGTACGGTTATGACGTTCGGACACACCATTATGCTGTGGTGTTCCAGGTGGCATGAGTTTGTGAAACTATTCCACATTGTTTTAATTGAAGACCAAACTCATAACTCAAATATTTTACTTTTGCGATCATATCGTAGAAACTTTCAATTTTTGTTACGATGATTTTCCACTTCACTCTGAAATTCTTTGAACTTTTCAAATGTTTCAGACTTATGTTTCATCAAGTAGATATACCCATATCTGCTCAAATCATCTGTGAAGTTCAGAAAATAACGATACTTGCCGTGAGCCTTAACTTCATCGGACCGCATACATCAGTATGTATTATTTCCAATAAGTCAGTTGCTCGCTCCAGAGAACGGAGTCTTAGTCATCTTGCCCATGAGGCATGGTTCGCAAGCATCAAGTGATTCCAAAATCCCATAAACATGGAGTTTCTTCATGCGCTTTACACCAATATGACCTAAACGGCAGTGCCACAAATAAGTTGCACTATCATTATTAACTTTGCATCTTTTGGTTTCAATATTATGATTATGTGTATCACTACGATCGAGATCCAACGAACTATTTTCATTGGGTGTGTAACCATGAAGGTTTTATTCATGTAAACAGAACAACAATTTATTCTTTTACTTAAATGAATAACCATATTACAATAAACATGATCAAATCATATTCATGCTTAACGCAAACACCAAATAACACTTATTCAGGTTCAACACTAATCCCGAAAGTATAGGGAGTGTGCGATGATGATCATATCAATCTTGGAACCACTTCCAACACACATCGTCACTTTACCCTTAACTAGTCTCTGTTTATTCTGCAACTTCCATTTCGAGTTACTAATCTTAGCAACTGAACTAGTATCAAATACTGAGGGGTTGCTATAAACACTAGTAAAGTACACATCAATAACATGTATATCAAATATACTTATGTTCACTTTGCCATCCTTCTTATCTGCCAATCACTTGGGGTAGTTCCGCTTCCAGTGACCAGTCCCTTTTGCAGTAGAAGCACTTAGTCTCAGGCTTAGGATCAGACTTGGGCTTCTTCACTTTGAGCAGCAACTAGCTTGCTGTTCTTTTTGAAGTTCCCCTTCTTCCCTCTGCCCTTTTCTTGAAACTAGTGGTCTTGTCTACCATCAACACTTGATGTTTTTCTCGATTTCTACCTTCATTAATTTCCGCATTACAAAGAGCTTGGGAATCGTTTCCGTTATCCCTTGCATATCATAGTTCATCACGAAGTTCTACTAACTTGGTGATGGTGACTAGAGAATTCTGTCAATCACTATCTTATCTGGAAGATTAACTCCCACTTGATTCAAGCAATTGTAGTACTCAGACAATCTGAGCACATGCTCACTAGTTGAGCGATTCTCCTCCATCTTTTGGCTATAGAACTTGTTGGAGACTTCATATCTCTCAACTCGGGTATTTGCTTGAAATATTAACTTCAACTCCTGGAACATCTCATATGCTCCATGACGTTCAAAACGTCTTTGAAGGCCCGATTCTAAGCCATTAAGCATGGTGCACTAAACTATCAAGTAGTCATCATATTGAGCTAGCCAAACGTTCATAATGTCTGCATCTGCTCCTGCAATAGGTCCGTGACCTAGCGGTGCATCAAGGACATAATTCTTCTGTGCAGCAATGAGGATAAACCTCAGATCACGGATATGTAAGTGCATCTAGTGCCACCCCTAGTTGGTTTTGGAGTATTGACGACAAACCTAGTTGAGGGACTAATGTGTTTGTGAGAATTGCAGGAAAACACAGGTAGAATTCCCTTATTGATTCGGTTTTACCACCAGAGATGACCCCTAAAAATGTACGAAGACGTTGAAGACAATGCTGGTTTATGAAGATATTCATATTGAAGACAATGACATGAGAAGACTCCCTATGAAGCTTATGGAACTCGAAGACTTAGATCCTTCGTAGTTTCATTTCATTTATGTTGTGTCGTAGGAACCACCGCACTGTAAAGTGGGGTCCAAGAGAACCAGACAGAATGACCGAAGTGATGCCTAACTCAAATCCTATGTCTTCGAGCGAAGACTATGAGAGCAAATCTTGTCCAGAGTCAGACAAGTCAGCTTTACTTGTAGCCCAAGTAAAGTTGCCGTGTGAGTTCAAAATTCGACCGTTGGTACACGTGTCAGTTCCTTAGTGACCCAGGGTCATTTCGGACAAATCAGGTCGGGTTGCCAAGTGGCTATAAATAGTCCACCCCCACAACCATAAACGGTTGGCTGCTCAGATTTCAGTGCACGGCTTTTGTCGTTTGAGAGCAACCCACCTCGAAGTCTTTGAAAGAAAAATTCCTAGTGAGGAGAAAAGCCCTAACCACCCAGAGCCAGAGTAAATTGGGCATCACTTAAGTCTTCTTGTCTGTGTGACCTGAAGACTTATTACACTTGAGGACTGTGCATCCTCCAGACGGTTAGGCGTAGCGTTCTGAGCATCCAAGAGACATTGTGGATTGCCAGTGAACGAAGTCTGTGAAGGTTTGGGAGTCTACCTTGAAGACTTACCAGAGTGATTGGGCGAGGTCTGTGTGACCTTAGCTCAAGGAGAAAACGGTGAGGACTGGGTGTCTTGGACTAAGTGTCCTTGACTGGGTGTCCGGGACTGTGTGTCCTTTGGTTTAAATACCTAGCCGCTCCAACCAGACGTACAGTTGTCACAGCAACTGGAACTGGGTCCAACATATCATTGTCTTCAACGAGTCACTGGTTTCATCTTCACTTCCTTTGACTTACTGTTATTCATTGTGAAGTCATTGCGTGCTTGCTTTATCATTTGTCTTCACAACATGAATGCATGATCTGTTTGGCTTCATAACTTCTTCCTACTTGATCCTTATTACACTAAAGTTGTTTGTCACTGTGCTTTCACTCTATTGAATACATGACCATGGCTGGCCTAGTGTAATCTAACTTCCGCTGCATAGTAATAGGCATAATCTTCACTGTTTGTCTTCATAACTCCCAAGTTTTGAAGACTTTCATAAAAATCGCCTATTCACCCCCCCTCTAGTCAATATAACGCACTTTCAATTGGTATCAGAGCAAGGTGCTCCCTTGTTCTGTGTGATTTGGTTTAACCACCTGGAGTTTTAGCTATGTCGACTGCAGGGATAATCAAAGTCTCCGCTGCGTGCCCCGTCTTCGATGGAACTGAATATCCCTACTGGAAGAATAAGATGCGCATGCATCTTGAAGCCATTGACGTCGACCTATGGTATGTCGTCGAGAACGGCGTTCCCAAGGCTGGAGAAGGTGTCACTGCTGCTGATGTCAAGAAATTCATTCAACTGGACTCTACTGCCAAGAACATCATCTGTGGTCATCTGACCAAAGGACAGTATGGCCGTGTGAGTGCTTTGAAGACATCCAAGCTGGTTTGGGACTGGCTCTCCAAGGTCAATGAAGGCATCTCAACCCAGAGAGATCAAAGAATCAGTGTCCTTCGCAATCTCTTCAACCGCTTCAAGCGAAATGACAATGAGAATGTCCAGCACACATTTGACCGGCTCACTGACATCACAAATGAGCTTCAAGCCCTCGGCGCCACTGAGATCACCAAACATGAAATCATCAAGACGCTGCTGAGATCACTTGATAGTTCGTTTGACATCCTGGCCCTGATGATTCAAGAATGTCCTGATTTCAAAACACTCGATCCATCTGACATACTGGAGAGGCTCAACACACATGAGTTTCAGCTTTCTGAGAAAAGAGATATCTACGGTCCAAACTATGGGCGAACTCGTGCCTTGAAGGCAAAAGCTGCTTCCTCATCTGAAGAAGAATCTGACAGCAGTTCTGATGATCCTGAAGACATTGGAAGGGAACTTGCAATGCTAGTGAAGAAGTTCCAAAAATTCACCAAGAAGAAAGGCTTCAGAAAATCTTCACGATCAAGCTCAAGGAATGATGAAGCTTCTGCTCATGACTACAAGAAGAAAACATGTCACAAGTGCAAGAAAACTGGACACTTCATCTCTGAATGTCCACAATGGGACAATGAGAACAGAAGGAAGAAGAAGAGCAAGGAATATGATTATGACGACAAGAAAAAGAAGAAATACTCAAAGTCTTCTTCCAAGTCTTCATCAAAGTCTTCATCACACAAGAAGAGCTCATCTGGCAAGGCACGTGCGTTTGTTGGAAAGGAGATGGATTCAGAGGAGGAGTCCGCATCTGAGGAGGCAGAGGTGGAGTCTGAGGAGGAGTCTGATTCTGGCATTGCGAGTCTGGCTACAGCATACGTCGCCAAGTCCATCTTCAACACTGAAGACAATGACTGCATCACCGACACCGACGCAAATGACAAGAACGACTCCACTCCTACCTACTGCTTCATGGCACGCGGTGCCAAGGTAAACACACGCACTACTCGCTATGAAACATCTAGTGACGATGACTCTGAATGTGATTCAAAACCTAGCTACAAAACACTTGCTAAAATTGCAACTGAACAACAGAAAGCTATGGAACATATTCAAAAACTGTTAGACAGAAGCGATGATCTGTTGGGTGCTGAAATGACTCGTTCTGAATCCTTAATTGAAGACATAAAAAATCTTCACGTTAAGTATCAGGAACTTGAAGATCGTCTTGAGACTCTCTCAACTACTCATGAAAAGCTTTCCTATGATTATCTTCAAAAGAAGCAAGATCTTGAGAAGTTGAGAGCGGATCATGAAGATCTTCAAAAGGAAAATGAGTCACTTCGAGCCGAACAGATCAGTTCCACTCAGGAAGGATTTGAACCACCATGCCTTAAATGCATTGAGCGTGATAATGCTACTTCTGTTGCCGAATGCTCCACTGCTACTGCTATTCCAATATCTTCAACTGTTGATGTGGTAACTAACCCCTCTGCTGAGGATACCACTACTATTGCTGATGAGAATGCTAGGTTGAAGACATTGCTTGAAACAGGAATGTACAAAAGTCTGAAAGGGCATCAGACACTATGTGATGTCCTTAAGAAGCAGATTTTGGACTGAAACCCTAGGAAAGAGGGTGTTGGGTTCGTGAGGAAAACTAATGCAGATGGCTCTTACTGGAAACCTGAGCAGTACCCCAAAACCACATGGGTTGCTGCAAAGGAATCCTCAGCAGATCCATCGAATCTATCTGGCTTCGCTTGTGCCAACCCCATTATCATTGATGAATCCTTTGATGCAAACTACAAACTGTTTAAGAGTCAGAATGGTGAAGTATTTGCCAGGTACATTGGTACTAACTGCAGGAATGGACCGCCTATGAAGAAGATCTGGGTTCCGAAAAAGTGTCTGGAAAATCTTCCTGTGAATGTCTTCATGACACCTCACTTAAAGAAGACAAACCTCAGACCAAAGGCTTCATACGGTCCAATGGCTTCATACAAACACAGGACTCAGCTGAGTTACACTAATGCAAATGTTTTGCAGGGAAACCATACTCAAACATATGAATATGAGAGCGGTTCATCAAACCGTCATGCTCATATGACCAAAAATTATTCTGCTTATTCCTATGAGTATTATTGTCCCCCTGCTAGACTGTTTGCTAGGGCTCCAAAGCCAAAATTCTCATATGCTGCACTTAGACTTATTGCTTCTAAGCCACCCTTGAAGATGTGGGTGTTTAAGAAAGCTTAACTCTCTTTTGCAGGGAAAGGTCTCCAGCAGAAAAACAAAATCTTCTGATGCTATTGCTGGGGACCTTAAAAATCTTGTAGGGCGCAAGATAAAATGCCCGAATGGCATCATTATGTACTTTGCTCCTGAATCGCATGCTACTCTCCCTATTAGTCCTAATCTGGATCTAAGTTTTCATAACCCACTGGTTCGTCAAATGTTTATGCTTCACAACTCTCTTCGTGAAGCCTATCCCCCTAACTGCACTGTAGGGTACGACACCAGCAACTTCAAAGTCTTCAGAATGGATTATTGACAGTGGGTGTACAAATCACATGACTGGCAGAAGAAGTCTTCTTATGGACTCAACTTTACGTCCATCCGACAAGAGTCACATCACATTTGCTGACACTGGTAAAAGTAAGGTATTGGGTCTAGGTAGAGTTGCAATCTCAAAGGATCAACACATGGATAAAGTCATGCTTGTTGAATCCCTTGGCTTCAACTTAATGTCTGTCTCAATGCTTTGCGATTTGAATATGATTGTAATGTTTGGAAAATATCGTTGCCTGGTGCTAATGGAATCTGACAAATCTCTAGTGTTTGAAGGGTATCGGAAAGGTGATTTGTACATGGTAGATTTCTCCGCAGGACCACAACTTGCAGTATGTCTTCTTGCAAAAGCTTCAGAATGCTGGCTTTGGCATCGAAGGCTTGGGCATGCTGGCATGAGGAACCTCCACACCCTTGCGAAGAAAAAGCACGTCATAGGCATCGAGGGCGTCAAGTTCAAGAAAGATCATTTATGCGGTGCCTGTGAAGCAGGGAAAATGACAAGGGCAAAACATCCTTCGAAGACAATCATGACTACTACACAACCCTTCGAACTGCTTCACATGGATCTTTTCGGTCCCACTCACTACTCAACTTTTACTACTTCTGCTTGCCTCTATGGCTTCGTCATTGTTGATGATTACTCTAGATATACTTGGGTACACATAATCCTTTACAAGACTGAAGTGCAGGATGTCTTCAGACGCTTCGCCAATCGAGCCATGAACAATTTTGGCGCCAAGATAAAGCACATCAGAAGTGACAATGGCACTGAATTCAAGAACACTAGCCTTGATACATATCTGGATACCTTGGGCATCACACATGAATTCTCAGCTCCATACACGCCACAGCAGAATGGCGTCGTCGAATGCAAGAACAGAACACTCATTGAGATGGCCAGAACAATGCTAGATGAATACAAGACTCCAAGGAAATTCTGGACTGAAGCCATTGATACTGCATGTCATACAATCAATCGTGTTTATCTTCACAGGCTTCTGAACAAGACATCTTATGAACTCCTAACTGGCAAGAAGCCAAATGTCAGTTACTCCAGAGTATTTGGCGCAAAGTGCTGGATCAAGGACCCACACCACACCTCAAAGTTTGCACCAAAAGCACATGAGGGCTTTATGCTTGGATATGGAAAGGATTCACACTCCTACAGAGTCTTCAATCTCTTCCATTACAAAGTGGTCGAAACAGTGGATGTGCGGTTTGATGAAACAAATGGTTCACAAAGAGAGCAACTGCCAAAAGTGCTAGATGAAGTCCCAGCTAGTGGATCAATCAAGCTTATGGGAACTGGTGAGATCATGCCTTCTGAAGCTCATCCTGAAGAAGAACTTATCATCTCAGCACCTGATCAACATGAAGACAACGCTCAGCATGAAGACATTCCTCCAAACGACAACGCAGATCAGCAAGAGCAAAGTCTTCGCCCTACACATCCTCGTGTTGCAAATGAAGTACAGATTGACAGAATACTTGACAGCATCAATGCACCTGGTCCACTCACTCGTTCAAGGGCAACTCAGCTAACAAACTTCTGTGGGCATTTCGCAT
Source organism: Triticum urartu (assembly GCF_003073215.2). Classification (NCBI taxonomy): domain Eukaryota; kingdom Viridiplantae; phylum Streptophyta; class Magnoliopsida; order Poales; family Poaceae; genus Triticum; species Triticum urartu. The sequence continues at coordinate 683,933,023 of NC_053023.1, read as the reverse complement.
TCGTCTCAATATCAGAACCCAAGAAAGTTGAAGAAGCCTTCATGGAACCGGAATGGATTCAAGCTATGCAAGAAGAGCTTCAACAGTTTGAGCTGAATAATGTATGGGAACTGGTTAAGCGTCCTGATCCACGGAAGCACAACATAATAGGCACCAAATGGATATACCGCAACAAGCAAGATGAGCATGGTCAAGTTGTCAGAAACAAAGCTCGTCTCGTTGCTCAAGGATATACTCAAGTGGAGGGCATTGACTTCGATGAAACATTTGCTCCTGTGGCTAGGCTTGAAGCCATACGCATACTGCTGGCCTATGCAAATCATCATAACATACTTCTATATCAAATGGATGTGAAAAGTGCTTTTCTCAATGGCAAGATTGAAGAAGAAGTGTATGTTGCACAACCACCTGGCTTTGAAAATCCAAAACATCCTGATATGGTATACAAGCTCAACAAGGCACTGTATGGCCTCAAACAAGCCCCTAGGGCCTGGTATGATACACTGAAGTACTTTCTGAAGAGCAAAGGCTTCATACCTGGTTCACTGGATCCCACTCTTTTCACGAAGACATACGATGGTGAATTGTTTGTGTGCCAAATATATGTGGATGACATTATCTTCGGCTGCACCAATCAGAAGTACAGTGAAGAGTTTGGATACATGATGCAAGAGCAATATCAGATGTCCATGATGGGGGAGCTGAAGTTCTTCCTCGGTCTTCAGATACGGCAACAACGCAAAGGCATCTTCATATCTCAAGAGAAATATCTTAAAGAGTGCCTGAAGAAGTTCGGTATGCAAGATTGCAAAGGCTTCACAACACCAATGCCAGCCAAACATCATCTAGGTCCTGACGACAATGGTAAAGAGTTCGATCAAAAGGTATACCGCTCCATGATTGGGTCTTTGCTTTATTTATGTGCATCTAGGCCAGATATCATGCTTAGTGTTTGCATGTGCGCTCGATTTCAAGCGGCACCAAAGGAGTCGCATCACTTAGCTGTGAAGCGAACTCTTCGATATTTGGCTCACACCCCAACTCTAGGATTATGGTATCCAAAGGGCTCAGAGTTTGATTTGGTTGGATTTTCGGATGCTGATTATGCTGGTGACAAAGTTGATCGCAAGTCTACATCAGGCACATGTCACTTTCTGGGACGATCACTTGTATGTTGGTCTTCAAAGAAGCAGAACTATGTATCTCTCTCCACTGCTGAATCTGAATACATTGCTGCTGGATCTTGCTGCGCTCAGCTTCTGTGGATGAAGCAAACACTCAAGGATTATGGCATCCATCTGAAGCAAGTGCCACTTTACTGCGACAACGAAAGCGCCATCAAGATTGCCAACAACCCAGTTCAGCACTTGAAGACAAAGCACATTGAAATTCGTCATCACTTTCTCAGAGATCATGTTGTGAAGGAAGACATTGATATCATACACGTCAACACTGAAGAGCAATTGGCAGATATCTTCACCAAGCCTTTGGATGAGAAGAGGTTTTGCAAGTTACGGTGTGAGCTAAATATCTTGGAATCCTCAAATGTCCTGTGATCAGGCACACATCCTAACACTTATGCATATTGAAGATTTAGATGTGCAACACACGAAGTAACGTATATCTTCAATCAATGAAGACATACATTCTAAGTGTGAATACATTAATGTGGAATTTGACTTCGGAGCGCCACGATAATTGTGCGCCGTGTCTGGGTCTAATACTTCCTATACGGTGGGTAACGCCACCACCAAACGTTCTATTTTGAAGTGTTTCACTCATGGCGTTACCTCGAAATGTCTTCACATTTGGTTTTGGCTTCGAACTCAACATGTCTTCATGATTAGCTTCAATATGTTGATTATATTTCTGTCCTCTACAGCATTCACTTATAGCTATGTCTTCTTGGTTGAATTTTTTGAACTAAGTGAATGTGATCGGACCCTAACCTCTCTATGCTTTCTATCTCAAACTCTATCTCTCCAAGTCATATGCATTCTGTTGAAACTGTCGAATGTCTTCACTGTGTCCTTGCCAGCTGAAGACATAGAGACAACCATAAAAGTCCGTTTTTTTAATGCTCATTCCTCCACATAAGATCCGGAGAAGCAGGAACGACCGCCCGACAATTTAGGCGTGCGTGGGACGTGGAACAAACCCCAATATCCTCTAACTGGCCACACGTGCCTCAAATGCGAACCGCCAGGGGCACCTGAGTAATAGCGCAGTGCCGCCTATATCCCTATAAATACACGATTCACTGCGGTCATTATCTCTTCTTCCACCCTCACACGAACCCTAGCGCCACCGCTAGCTCTCGACGACGCCGGCGACGAAGCGCTTCACTGCCGCAACCTCTCCGACGCCGTTTTCACGCCGACAGCGGACATCGCTCTCTCCACCGTCGCCGTAGGTGTCTTCCGTCGCCAAGTTAGGGCACGGAGGATCGAACTGCTTGGCCTCAACTCCCACTTCGTCTAGCAGTTCCAGTGGGGTAAATAAAACTTCTTTTTACAGCTTCTTTTGATCTCTTGGTTCTGTCACTTTCAACCATAAGAAGTTTCTCTTCACACAAGTTAGATCTCTCGCTGCAACTCATAACATGCCTAGTATATTCACTTGTGCTTCATAAAGTAGTTAGATTCCTCACTTGTACTGATCTATGGGTTCGTACAAATCTGGAACCAACTTCTTATCTATAAGTGAATGTCTTCGCACGATGAGGTCAATGTCTTCTAAACCGATTTATCTTCAAAATCTTCTGAGAATGCATATGACCTCTTCCCCTTCCCTCGCACCTTAATGCTGTCACAGGTACATGTCCGTGGGAGAATCCTTTGGTTCTCATAGTCTGCATTCATTTGCAGAGTACTTGCAGCATCACATCAACTCTCCTGAAGCCAGTTCTTGTTGGTCAAGCAAAAGGAAGCCTTTGAAGACTTTGAACGTCTTGAAGCCTTCCAAGTTAAGATTCATGGCTTCAGAAACAGCTGCAAGGAAGGGAGGCAGACAGCGACGTGGTGAAACGTCCAAAGATCTGCCTGATGAGTTGGCAGAGATGTACAAAACTGATCCTGAAGAAAGCTATGGTCAGCGCAAGACACGAATCCAATGGATTCGAAGATATTGGGCAGAGCAATGGTTCCACTACCGCTTCGTCACTCAGGAATATGCGGAGAAGTGCGCCATCAAGAGACCGTGGGGAGACATACTATACAAAAATCTCGTACCCAGGTCCAGAGTCGAAGCCATTGCTCAAGGCTTCTATCCATGCATGGTGAGAGGACCAAAGCCAGCTGAAGCACATCCGTCATCACTTCTCTGGTGCCGCGATGATAATCTCTTCAAGCGCAACTTTCAGTTTGCACAACAGTCAGCGAAGATAAACAAGAAGAAATTTGGGCTTGACTTCAACCCTGGTCCCTCCTCACCAAGGGAAGATGGCACACGCGACGCCGATCCCAATATCATCGGGCCGTATGCAAATCTTGCAGGCCTCATCACTCGCATCCTAGTCCAAGGGACTACTGTGAATGACCCTCCAGCAGATACTGAGTCAGATGACGCCCCTGTTGCTCCGAAGCCAAAGCAGAAGAAGCCAAAAGCTCCAAAAGCTTCAAATCCAGCCGCTTCTCCCAAAATCTCACAAGCGAAGCCATTGGCAACTGCACCTCCTGAAGCCAGTGTGCAGTCTGAAGACATATCACGAGTCTCCAAGCCCCAAGAAGCCAAGAAACCTCAGCCACACACAGGCAAAGAGCTCACAGCTGCTGCCGTTCTGCGCTGCGAAAACATTGATCTATCAAGCGATGAAGATCTTGGAGATGACGCACTTGAGCAGCTCATCAAGAGCAAGGAGGAGGCTGAAATCTTCAACAATCTGCCTCTGTTTGATGTCGCCGTCATCCACAGCTTCATTGATGAATGGTTTGACACACCAGACATAAGCTTCAATGATCTGCAGCTACCCATAGGCCTCAGCGTTGCCTTTCAAGGTGCAATTGCTTCAGAACTTGCAATCGCCCAGCGAATTGTAGAACTGAAGCAGAAAATTGATTATGAAAAGGCTCAGTTCAAGAAGCACGTGGCCAAGCTCAGCGTGCAAGAAGTGAAAAACTTCAAGATCATGTTGCACGAGCTGAAAGAGAACTTTCTGAAGACGCGTGCTGAAGCTCTAGGCTCGCGAGAGCGCATGAAGACTTTGGCTGATCGCTGCGTGCAGGCCTACAATGAGGGAGAGAAGCGCAAGGCACTTGGGCGTCCCAGCATTGACCCCAGGATGGCCGCGAAGAAGAAAAAGAAGGCTGTTGTGCCTGAACCTGAAGCGCCAAGGTCAGAAACTGCTCCGATTGTCTTCCCCGCAGCAACGACTGGCTCGAAGCCAAAGAGTCGATCAACCGCCTCACAGCTCAAGAAGACACGGACTGCAGAGGCTGAAGCTAAGAAGAGAAAACACTCTGAAGCCTCTCCTTCTGAACCCATCATCAAGAAGCGCAAGACCAAGAAATCTCGGGCTGCTCCCACAGAGCCCTTGACAGTTGAACCCCTCTCCGTCCGCTATCCTGACGCAGATCGTCAGTTGACTGTGCATGAACCCAACGCTGAAGACATTCCAGCAGACGAACCCAACGCTGCTGAAGACATTGGTCTCCAAGACAATGTGCAAGGTGATGCAGCCCTTCCTCAGCTTGAGACAAGCGAACTGATCAGTATTGGTCGTCCATTGACGCCAATCACACAAGATGCATCGTGGGCAGATCGCCCACAGGAGGAAGATGAGCCCCAACCCACTACAACTCCACCGCCTCCTACATTCCGTAGGCTTCGCAAAGGGCCAAGGGCTCAGGCTGCTGACGACATTCAGGCTGCATCAGCCGAAGAGCATGCAGAGATACCACAAGCTCCAACTCCCCCACACCAACAAGAAGCAGTTCTCCAGGAGAACGTGCCTGAGTCTGCAAATGTTGAGGCTGCCACAAACAACGCCGAAGCAAATGTGGAGCCCAACCCAACAATAGCTTCAGAAGACAATGAAGCTACTGCTCCTGAACATTCTGTGCCTGAGTCTGCTGCCGGACCACAATTCAACTATCATATTGCGTACAGACCCCAGGTCCAGAAGCCGATCCCACGACTGCCAAGGTTCCCAGGTCCTGCATCAGCTCCTGGTTCCTTCAACATCAACGGCTTCAGGGCAGATAACACGTTTTTCGACCGCTCCAAGAACCCTTATTCAAGGGAATGGATTGTATCAGATAGGTTCTGGAGCCATCAACAGCGCAGCTATTATTCTTGCATCCTATACAACCAAGGCCGCATCTTTCCTCACAAGCGCCTTGAGGTTGAAGCTGTTGCTGGTCTGCCTGGTCTGGAAGAAGCACTGGATTGCTTCAAGCAAGTGGGTTTGCTGCCATTTATCACTGATGAAGAGCACTGGAACGAAGAGCTTCTGCTCCAGTTATATGCCACTTTGCATATCAAAGGCTATAACAGAGATCCGAAGACATGGATTCTGGAGTGGATGACAGGCAATATCCATCATGAAGCCAATGCTTTCGACCTAATTGAGCTTACCGGCCTTCCCACTCCTGGCGAATTCTTTGAAGAAGGGTGCCAACTCCATGCTGAAGCAATTGAGAGCATATTTCAGCGTCCTGAGCCAGATATGAGTCAGATGCTCTCAATAATGAAGCCACTGCCTCCTAATGCACCCTATCCAACTAGGTTCTTCGTTGAAGACTTAGAGTACCTGCCCAGAACAATATATCACATCATAAGGCGGGCTCTATGGCCTGTAAAGGGACACTCTCGATATGCAACAATTGATGGTGCAATGAAGACTCTCATCTTCTGCATTCTTCATGGCAAATGCTTCAATGCACAGGATCTCTTCATCCGTCACTTTGCAGCGTCTGCCTCAGAACTGTTTGGATTAAAGTTCTATGCTCCTTGGGTTATGAGGCTGGTCAAGCTTCACTCTGCAATCTCCTATCAACCAGCCCGCAACCATAGGATATTTTTGCCAGATGTGGACACATCAGCTGAAGCAATATATCCAGAGCCTGCCAAGCAACCATTAAGTCTTCAGAATGCAGAACACCAGAGCTTCACTCAAAATATTGAAGGTGTTGAAGCTCTCTCTCGAGTGTATCCAATGGCTGGCACCACATGTGCCCCTGCATCAACTGAAGCCACTAACAGCACAGCTGCACAGAGACCCAAGAAGCGCGCTCGTGCACTTAATGACCGAGAGCTTCTTGTGGCTCTTCACCAAAAGCAAGATAGGCATCACGATTGGCTTAAGAGGCAGATGAGAAGCATCATGCAAGACGTCAATCGCATCAGAAATCTGGCAACCAAGAATGCATTTGTCGCACACGAGACCTGTCGCCGCACTTGGAAAGGCCTCACCATGATGTGCACTGAAGCTGAACTGCAAGAGGATGGCTTCAAAGAGAGTTTCAAATTTGACTCCACGCCTCCAAGAAGAGCTGTGATGCGAAGCACACCATCACTTGAAGAGTCAGAGTTCTCTTCTTCTGCTGCCACCGTGTCTGCCCGGATTATTGAAGAAGAAGACGACGCGACATCACCTCCACCTGCTTCAACACGCATCGAATCTGCACCAAGCTCCTCTGCACCACCACCAAACAACTCCACCGACCCTGCTGCGCCTGGGAACGCGTAGAAACCTCTATGTCTTCAAACCTTTTTGGTCATCACTGACAAAAGGGGGAGAAGCATATGATGTTTATAGTCTTCAAGCGGGTCACTATGGGCGGGTGCCTTCATACTTTGCTACATTTTGCTTCGTGCTTACAACTCCCGTTTTTGCTACATTTGCTTCATTGAGTTGTAACACTTAGCCTTGATGGTCGTCTGCTACCTGTTTGTCACTCCGTTTTGCGAAGATAAATTCCGCATGTGCGACGATAAATTCCGCACTCATCTCATTCTGCAGACGTCCATTTTTCATTATGCATGTCATTATCTTCATATACTTTCACATGCATAGTGGATTTTCATCATAAGTTGAAGTGGATCTCCACAAGTACAACCTGCCATGTGCATTTGCATTCAAGAAGCAAATTACTTATATGCACATCTTCAGGGGGAGCCCTTGCAACTTATGAAGACAATTCCTTTACAATTTCACAAATTATGTTCCCCGTTGAAAACTTCAACTAGTTTGTCATCAATCACCAAAAAGGGGGAGATTGTAAGTGCATCTAGTGCCACCCCTGGTTGGTTTTGGAGTATTGACGACAAACCTAGTTGAGGGACTAATGTGTTTGTGAGAATTGCAGGAAAACACAGGTAGAATTCCCTTATTGATTCGGTTTTACCACCAGAGATGACCCCTAAAAATGTACGAAGACGTTGAAGACAATGCTGGTTTATGAAGATATTCATATTGAAGACAATGACATGAGAAGACTCCCTATGAAGCTTATGGAACTCGAAGACTTAGATCCTTCGTAGTTTCATTTCATTTATGTTGTGTCGTAGGAACCACCGCACTGTAAAGTGGGGTCCAAGAGAACCAGACAGAATGACCGAAGTGATGCCTAACTCAAATCCTATGTCTTCGAGCGAAGACTATGAGAGCAAATCTTGTCCAGAGTCAGACAAGTCAGCTTTACTTGTAGCCCAAGTAAAGTTGCCGTGTGAGTTCAAAATTCGACCGTTGGTACACGTGTCAGTTCCTTAGTGACCCAGGGTCATTTCGGACAAATCAGGTCGGGTTGCCAAGTGGCTATAAATAGTCCACCCCCACAACCATAAACGGTTGGCTGCTCAGATTTCAGTGCACGGCTTTTGTCGTTTGAGAGCAACCCACCTCGAAGTCTTTGAAAGAAAAATTCCTAGTGAGGAGAAAAGCCCTAACCACCCAGAGCCAGAGTAAATTGGGCATCACTTAAGTCTTCTTGTCTGTGTGACCTGAAGACTTATTACACTTGAGGACTGTGCATCCTCCAGACGGTTAGGCGTAGCGTTCTGAGCATCCAAGAGACATTGTGGATTGCCAGTGAACGAAGTCTGTGAAGGTTTGGGAGTCTACCTTGAAGACTTACCAGAGTGATTGGGCGAGGTCTGTGTGACCTTAGCTCAAGGAGAAAACGGTGAGGACTGGGTGTCTTGGACTAAGTGTCCTTGACTGGGTGTCCGGGACTGTGTGTCCTTTGGTTTAAATACCTAGCCGCTCCAACCAGACGTACAGTTGTCACAGCAACTAGAACTGGTCCAACATATCATTGTCTTCAACGAGTCACTGGTTTCATCTTCACTTCCTTTGACTTACTGTTATTCATTGTGAAGTCATTGCGTGCTTGCTTTATCATTTGTCTTCACAACATGAATGCATGATCTGTTTGGCTTCATAACTTCTTCCTACTTGATCCTTATTACACTGAAGCTGTTTGTCACTGTGCTTTCACTCTATTGAATACATGACCATGGCTGGCCTAGTGTAATCTAACTTCCGTTGCATAGTAATAGGCATAATCTTCACTGTTTGTCTTCATAACTCCCAAGTTTTGAAGACTTTCATAAAAATCGCCTATTCACCCCCCCTCTAGTCGATATAACGCACTTTCAGGATCCAATCCGCATCTTTGCTACTAACATCTTTCAACACAATTTTCTCTAGGAACATATCAAAATAAACACAGGGAAGCAACAACGCGAGCTATTGATCTACAACATGATTTGCAAAATACTACCAGGACTAAGTTCATGATAAATTTAAGTTCAATTTAATCATATTACTTAAGAACTCCCACTTAGATAGACATCCCTCTAATCCTCTAACTGATCACGTGATCCAAATCAACTAATCCATGTCCGATCATCACGTGAGATGGAGTAGTTTCATTGGTGAACATCACTATGTTGATCATATCTACTATATGATTCACGCTCGACCTTTCGGTCTCCGTGTTCCGAGGCCATATCTGTATATGCTTGGCTCGTCAAGTATAACCTGAGTATTCCGCGTGTGCAACTGTTTTGCACCCGTTGTATTTGAACGTAGAGCCTATCACACCCGATCATCACGTGGTGTCTCAGCACGAAGAACTTTCGCAATGGTGCATACTCAGGGAGAACACTTCTTGATAATTTAGTGAGAGATCATCTTATAATGCTACCGTCAATCAAAGCAAGATAAGATGCATAAAAGATAAACATCACATGCAATCAATATAAGTGATATGATATGGCCATCACCATCTTGTGCTTGTGATCTCCATCTCCGAAGTACTGTCATGATCTCTATCGTCACTAGCATGACACCATGATCTCCATCATCTTGATCTATATCAATGTGTCGTCATGTGGTCGTCTCGCCAACTATTGCTCTTGCAACTATTGCTATCGCATAGCGATAAAGTAAAGCAATTATTTGGCGCTTGCATCTTATGCAATAAAGAGACAACCATAAGGCTTTTGCCAGTTGCCGATAACTTCAACAAAACATGATCATCTCATACAACAACTTATATCTCATCACGTTTTGACCATATCACATCACAACATGCCCTGCAAAAACAAGTTAGACGTCCTCTACTTTGTTGTTGCAAGTTTTACGTGGCTGCTATGGGCTTAAGCAAGAACCAATCTTACCTACGCATCAAAACCACAACGATAGTTTGTCAAATAGACTCCGTTTTAACCTTCGCAAGGACCAGGCGTAGCCACACTCGGTTCAACTAAAGTTGGAGAAATTGTCACCCGCTAGCCACCTTTGTGCAAAGCACGTCGGGAGAACCGGTCTCGCGTAAGCGTACGCGTAATGTCGGTCCGGGCCGCTTCATCCAACAATACCGCCGAACCAAAGTATGACATGCTGGTAGGCAGTATGACTTATATCGCCCACAACTCACTTGTGTTCTACTCGTGCATATAACATCAACACATAAAACCTAGGCTCGAATGCCACTGTTGGAGAACGTAGTAATTTCAAAATTTCCTACACACACGCAAGATCATGGTGATGCATAGCAACGAGAAGGGAGAGTGTTGTTTACGTACCCTCGTAGACCGAAGCGGAAGCGTTGACGCAACGTAGAGGAAGTAGTCGTACGTCTTCCCGATCCGACCGATCCAAGCACCGTTACTCCGGCACCTCCGAGTTCTTGGCACACGTTCAGCTCGATGACGATCCCCGGGCTCCGATCCAGCAAAGCGTCGGGGAGGAGTTCCGTCAGCACGACGGCGTGGTGACGATCTTGATGTTCTACCGTCGCAGGGCTTCGCCTAAGCACCGCTATGATATGACCGAGGTGGAATATGGTGGAGGGGGGCACCGCACACGGCTAAGGAACGATCACGAGGATCAACTTGTGTGTCTTTGGGGTGCCCCTTGCCCCCGTATATAAAGGAGTGGAGGAGGGGAGGGCCGGCCCTCTCTATGGCGCGCCCTAGGGGAGTCCTATTCCCACCGGGAGTAGGATTCCCCCTTTCCTAGTCCAACTAGGAGTCCTTCCATGTATTAGGAGTAGTAGTCAAGGCAAGGGAAAAGAGGAGAGAAGGAAGGAGGGGGCGCAGCCCTTCCCCCTAGTCCAATTCGGACTAGGCCTTGGGGGGCGCCCAACCTCTCCTATCTCTTTCCCCTAAAGCCCAATAAGGCCCATATACTCCCCGGCGAATTCCCGTAACTCTCCGGTACTCCAAAAAATACTCGGATCACTCGGAACCTTTACGATGTCCGAATATATTCGTCCAATATATCGATTTTTACGTCTCAACCATTTCGAGACTCCTCGTCATGTCCCCGATCTCATCTAGGACTCCGAACTCCTTCGGTACATCAAAACTCATAAACTCATAATATAATTGTCATCAAAACCTTAAGCGTGCGGACCCTACGGTTCGAGAACAATGTAGACATGACCAAGACACGTCTCCGGTCAATAACCAATAGCTGGACCTGGATGCCCATATTGGCTCCTACATATTCTACGAAGATTTTTATCGGTCAGACCGCATAACAACATACGTTGTTCCCTTTGTCATCGGTATGTTACTTGCCCGGGATTCGATCGTCGGTATCCAATACCTAGTTCAATCTCGTTACCGGCAAGTCTCTTTACTTGTTCCGTAATACATCATCTCGCAACTAACTCATTAGTTGCAATGCTTGCAAGACTTATGTGATGTGCATTACCGAGAGGGCCCAGAGATACCTCTCGGACAATTGAAGTGACAAATCCTAATCTCGAAATACACCAACCCAACATCTACCTTTGGAGACACCTGTAATGCTCCTTTATAATCACCCAGTTACGTTGTGACGTTTGGTAGCACCCAAAGTGTTCCTCCGGCAAACGGGAGTTTCATAATCTCATAGTCATAGGAACATGTATAAGTCATGAAGAAAGCAATAGCAACATACTAAACGATCGGGTGCTAAGCTAATGGAATGGGTCATGTCAATCAGATCATTCAACTAATGATGTGACCTCGTTAATCAAATAACAACTCTTTTGTCCATGGTTAGGAAACATAACCATCTTTGATTAATGAGCTAGTCAAGTAGAGGCATACTAGTGACACTCTGTTTGTCTATGTATTTTCACATGTATTATGTTTCCGGTTAATACAATTCTAGCATGAATAATAAACATTTATCATGAAATAAGGAAATAAATAATAACTTTATTATTGCCTCTAGGGCATATTTCCTTCAAATGCTCCATGCATCTTTCAATTTGCTTTCTCAAGGAACGCATTAAAATTCAACGGAACAACAGCACGGGCCATCTATCTACAATCAACATAAAGCAAAGATACTATCAGGTACTAAGTTCATGATAAATTTAGTTCAATTAATCATATTACTTAAAGAACTCCCACTTAGATAGACATCCCTCTAATCCTCTAAGTGATTACGTGATCCAAATCAACTAAACCATGTCCGATCATCACGTGAGATGGACGGTATCCGGGAGTTGCACAATCTCATGGTCTAAGGAAATGATACTTGACATTAGAAAAGCTTTAGCATACGAAGTACATGATCTTTGTGCTAGGCTTAGGATTGGGTCTTGTCCATCACATCATTCTCCTAATGATGTGATCCCGTTATCAACGACATCCAATGTCCATGGTCAGGAAACCGTAACCATCTATTGATTAACGAGCTAGTCAACTAGAGGCTTACTAGGGACATGGTGTTGTCTATGTATCCACACATGTATCTGAGTTTCCTATCAATACAATTCTAGCATGGATAATAAATGATTATCATGAACAAGGAAATATAATAATAACTATTTATTATTGCCTATAAGGCATATTTCCAATAGTAGTTTCATTGGTGAACATCACTATGTTGATCATATCTACTATATGATTCACGCTCGACCTTTCGGTCTCCGTGTTCCAAGGCCATATCTGTATATGCTTGGCTCGTCAAGTATAACCTGAGTATTCCACGTGTGCAACTGTTTTGCACCTGTTGTATTTGAACGTAGAGCCTATCACACCCGATCATCACGTGGTGTCTCAGCACGAAGAACTTTCGCAACGGTGCATACTCAGGGAGAACACTTCTTGATAATTAGTGAGAGATCATCTTAAAATGCTACCGTCAATCAAAGCAAGATAAGATGCATAAAAGATAAACATCACATGCAATCAATATAAGTGATATGATATGGCCATCATCTTGTGCTTGTGATCTCCATCTTCGAAGCACCGTCTGATCACCATCGTCACCGGCGCGACACCTTGATCATCATCGCAACATCGTTGTCGTCTCGCCAATCTTATGCTTCCACGACTATCGCTACCGTTTAGTGATAAAGTAAAGCATTATAGCGCAATTGCATTGCATACAATAAAGCGACAACCATATGGATCCTGCCAGTTGCCGATAACTTGGTTACAAAACATGATCATCTCATACAATAAATTTTTAGCATCATGTCTTGACCATATCACATCACAACATGCCCTGCAAAAACAAGTTAGACGTCCTCTACTTTGTTGTTGCAAGTTTTACGTGGCTGCTACGGGCTTAAGCAAGAACCAATCTTACCTACGCATCAAAACCACCACGATAGTTTGTCAAGTTGGTGCTGTTTTAACCTTCGCAAGGACCGGGCGTAGCCACACTCGGTTCAACTAAAGTTGGAGAAACTGACACCCGCTAGCCACCTTTGTGCAAAGCACGTCGGGAGAACCGGTCTCGCGTAAGCGTACGCGTAATGTCGGTCCAGGCCACTTCCTCCAACAATACTGCCGAACCAAAGTATGACATGTTGGTAAGCAGTATGACTTATATCGCCCACAACTCACTTGTGTTCTACTCGTGCATATAACATCAACACATAAAACCTAGGCTCGGATGCCACTGTTGGGGAACGTAGTAATTTCAAAAATTTCCTACGCACACACAAGATCATGGTGATGCATAGCAACGAGAGGGGAGAGTGTTGTCTAGGTACCCTCGTAGACCAGCAACGGAAGTGTTGACACAACATAGAGGAAGTAGTCGTACGTCTTCCCGATCCGACCGATCCAAGCACCGAAAGTACGGCACCTCCGAGTTCTAGCACACGTTCAGCTCGATGACGATCCCCAGACTCCGATCCAGCAAAGTGTCGGGGAAGAGTTCCGTCAGCACGACGGCGTGGTGACGATCTTGATGTTCAACTGTCGCAGGGCTTCGCCTAAGCACCACTACAATATTATCGAGGATTATGGTGGAAGGGGGCACCGCACACGGCTAAGAAAACGATCACGTGGATCAACTTGTGTGTCTAGGGGCGCCCCTGCCCCCGTATATAAAGGACCAAGGGGAGGAGGCCAGCCGGCCCTATGGCGCGCCAAGGAGGAGTCCTCCTCCTAGTAGGAGTAGGACTCCTACTAGGAGGGGGAAGGAAGTGGGGAGGGAGAAGGAAAGGGGGGCGCCGCCCCCCTCTCCTAGTCCAATTCGGACCAGGGGGGAGGAGGCGCGCGGCCCACCCTGGCTGCCCCTCTCTCTCTCCACTAAGGCCCATATGTCCCATTACTTCTCCCGGGGGGTTCCGGTAGCCCTCCGGCTCTCCAGTTTTCTCCGAAATCACTTGGAACACTTCCGGTGTCCGAATATAGCCGTCCAATATATCAATCTTTATGTCTCGACCATTTCGAGACTCCTCGTTATGTCCGTGATCACATCCGGGACTCCGAACTAACTTCGGTACATCAAAAATCATAAACTCATAATATAACTATCATCGAAACCTTAAGCGTGCGGACCCTACGGGTTTGAGAACAATGTAGACATGACCGAGACACGTCTCCAGTCAATAACCAATAGCGGAACCTGGATGCTCATATTGGCTCCCACATATTCTACGAAGATCTTTTATCGCCAGACCGCATAACAACATACGTTGTTCCCTTTGTCATCAGTATGTTACTTGCCCGAGATTCGATCGTCGGTATCTCAATACCTAGTTCAATCTCGTTACCAGCAAGTCTCTTTAACTCGTTCCGTAATGCATCATCTCGCAACTAACTCATTAGTTGCAATGCTTGCAAGGCTTATGTGATGTGCATTACCGAGAGGGCCCAGAGATACCACTCCGACAATCGGAGTGACAAATCCTAATCTCGAAATACGCCAACCCAACATTTACCTTTGGAGACACCTGTAGAGCTCCTTTATAATCACCCAGTTACGTTGTGACGTTTGGTAGCACACAAAGTGTTCCTCCGGCAAACGGGAGTTGCATAATCTCATAGTCATAGGAACATGTATAAGTCATGAAGAAAGCAATAGCAACATACTAAACGATCGGGTGCTAAGCTAATGGAATGGGTATGTCAATCTCGTCATTCTCTAATGATGTGATCCCGTTAATCAAATGACAACTCATGTCTATGTTTAGGAAACATAACCATCTTTGATTAACGAGCTAGTCAAGTAGAGGCATACTAGTGACATTTTGTTTGTCTATGTATTCACACAAGTATTATGTTTCCGGATAATACAATTCTAGCATGAATAATAAACATTTATCATGATATAAGGAAATAAAATAATAACATTATTATTGCCTCTAGGGCATATTTCCTTTAGTCTCCCACTTGCACTAGAGTCAATAATCTAGATTACACAGTAATGATTCTAACACCCATGGAGCTTTGGTGCTGATCATGTTTTGCTCGTGGAAGAGGTTTAGTCAACGGGTCTGCAACATTCAGATCCGTATGTATCTTGCAAATCTCTATGTCTCCCACCTGGACTAGATCCCGGATGGAATTGAAGCGTCTCTTGATGTACTTGGTTCTCTTGTGAAATCTAGATTCCTTTGCCAAGGCAATTGCACCAGTATTGTCACAAAAGATTTTCATTGGACCCGATGCACTAGGTATGACACCTAGATCGGATATGAACTCCTTCATCCAGACTCCTTCGTTTGCTGCTTCCGAAGCAGCTATGTACTCCGCTTCACATGTAGATCCCGCCACAACGCTTTGTTTAGAACTGCACCAACTGACAGCTCCACCATTTAATGTAAACACGTATCCGGTTTGCGATTTAGAATCGTCCGGATCAGTGTCAAAGCTTGCATCAACGTAACCATTTACAATGAGCTCTTTGTCACCTCCATATATGAGAAACATATCCTTAGTCCTTTTCAGGTATTTCAGGATGTTCTTGATCGCTGTCCAGTGATCCACTCCTGGATTACTTTGGTACCTCCCTGCTAGACTTATAGCAAGACACACATCAGGTCTGGTACACAGCATTGCATACATGATAGATCCTATGGCTGAAGCATAGGGAACATCTTTTATTTTCTCTCTATCTTCTGCATTGGTCGGGCATTGAGTCTTACTCAATTTCACACCTTGTAACACAGGCAAGAATCCTTTCTTTGCTTGATCCATTTTGAACTTCTTCAAAATTTTGTCAAGGTATGTGCTTTGTGAAAGTCCAATTAAGCGTTTTGATCTATCTCTATAGATCTTAATGCCCAATATGTAAGCAGCTTCACCGAGGTCTTTCATTGAAAAACTCTTATTCAAGTATCCCTTTATGCTATCCAGAAATTCTATATCATTTCCGATTAGTAATATGTCATCTACATATAATATCAGAAATGCTACAGAGCTCTCACTCACTTTCTTGTAAATACAGGCTTCTCCAAAAGTCTGTATAAAACCAAATGCTTTGATCACACTATCAAAGCGTTTATTCCAACTCCGAGAGGCTTGCACCAGTCCATAAATGGATCACTGGAGCTTGCACACTTTGTTAGCTCCCTTTGGATCAACAAAACCTTCTGGCTGCATCATATACAACTCTTCTTCCAGAAATCCATTCAGGAATGCAGTTTTGACATCCATCTGCCAAATTTCATAATCATAAAATGCGGCAATTGCTAACATGATTTGGACAGACTTAAGCATCGCTACGGGTGAGAAGGTCTCATCGTAGTCAATCCCTTGAACTTGTCAAAATCCTTTTGCGACAAGTCGAGCTTTGTAGACAGTAACATTACCGTCAGCGTCAGTCTTCTTCTTGAAGATCCATTTATTCTCAATTGCTTGCCGATCATTGGGCAAGTCAACCAAAGTCCACACTTTGTTCTCATAAATGGATCCCATCTTAGATTTCATGGCTTCAAGCCATTTTGCGGAATCTGGGCTCACCTTCGCTTCTCCATAGTTCGTAGGTTCATCATGATCTAGTAGCATGACTTCCAGAACAGGATTACCGTACCACTCTGGTGCAGATCTTATTCTGGTTGATCTAGGAGGTTCAGTAGTATCTTGTTCTGAAGTTTCATGATCATCATCATTAGCTTCCTCACTAATTGGTGTAGGTGTCACAGAAACTGGTTTCTGTGATGTACTACTTTCCAATAAGGGAGCAGGTACAGTTACCTCATCAAGTTCTACTTTCCTCCCACTCACTTCTTTCGAGAGAAACTCCTTCTCTAGAAAGTTTCCGAATTTAGCAACAAAAGTCTTGCCTTCGGATTTGTGATAGAAGGTGTATCCAATAGTTTCCTTTGGATATCCTATGAAGACACATTTCTCTGATTTGGGTTCGAGCTTATCAGGTTGAAGCTTTTTCACATAAGCATCGCAACCCCAAACTTTCAGAAACGACAACTTTGGTTTCTTGCCAAACCACAGTTCATAAGGCGTCGTCTCAACGGATTTTGATGGTGCCCTATTTAACGTGAATGCGGCTGTCTCTAGAGCATAACCCCAAAATGATAGCGGTAAATTAGTAAGAGACATCATAGATCGCACCATATCAAGTAAAGTACGATTACGACGTTCGGACACACCATTACGCTGTGGTGTTCCAGGTGGCGTGAGTTGCGAAACTATTCCGCATTGTTTCAAATGTACACCAAACTCGTAACTCAAATATTCTCCTCCACGATCAGATCGTAGGAATTTTATTTTCTTGTTACGATGATTTTCAACTTCACTCTGAAATTCTTTGAACTTTTCAAATGTTTCAGACTTATGTTTCATTAAGTAGATATACCCATATCTTGCTTAAGTCATCTGTGAAGGTGAGAAAATAACGATATCCGCCACGAGCCTCAATATTCATCGGACCACATACATCTGTATGTATGATTTCCAACAAATCTGTTGCTCTCTCCATAGTACCGGAGAACGGTGTTTTAGTCATCTTGCCCATGAGGCACGGTTCGCAAGTACCAAGTGATTCATAATCAAGTGGTTCCAAAAGTCCATCAGTATGGAGTTTCTTCATGCGCTTTACACCGATATGACCTAAACGGCAGTGCCACAAATAAGTTGCACTATCATTATCAACTCTGCATCTTTTGGCTTCAACATTATGAATATGTTCACTACTATCGAGATTCATCAAAAATAGACCACTCTTCAAGGGTGCATGACCATAAAGATATTACTCATATAAATAGAACAACCATTATTCTCTGATTTAAATGAATAACGTCTCGCATCAAACAAGATCCAGATATAATGTTCATGCTCAACGCTGGCACCAAATAACAATTATTTAGGTCTAATAATCCCGAAGGTAGATGTAGAGGTAGCGTGCCGACCGCGATCACATCGACTTTGGAACCATTTCCCACGCGCATCGTCACCTCGTCCTTAGCCAATCTTCGCTTAATCCGTACCCTGTTTCGAGTTGCAAATATTAGCAACAGAACCAGTATCAAATACCCAGGTGCTACTGCGAGCATTAGTAAGGTACACATCAATAACATGTATATCACATATACCTTTGTTCACCTTGCCATCCTTCTTATCCGCCAAATACTTGGGGCAGTTCCGCTTCCAGTGACCAGTCTGCTTGCAGTAGAAGCACTCAGTTTCAGGCTTAGGTCCAGGTTTGGGTTTCTTCTCTTGAGTAGCAACTTGCTTGCTGTTCTTTTTGAAGTTCCCCTTCTTCTTTCCTTTGCCCTTTTTCTTGAAACTAGTGGTCTTGTTGACCATCAACACTTGATACTCCTTCTTGATTTCTACCTCCGCAGCTTTCAGCATTGCGAAGAGCTCGGGAATAGTCTTATTCATCCCTTGCATATTATAGTTCATCACGAAGCTCTTTTAGCTTGGTGGCAGTGATTGGAGAATTCTGTCAATAACGCAATCATCTGGAAGATTAACTCCCAATTGAATCAAGTGATCATTATACCCAGACATTTTGAGTATATGCTCACTGACAGAACTGTTCTCTTCCATCTTGCAGCTATAGAACTTATTGGAGACTTCATATCTCTCAATCCAGGCATTTGCTTGAAATATTAACTTCAACTCCTGGAACATCTCATATGCTCCATGACGTTCAAAACGTCGTTGAAGTCCCGATTCTAAGTAGTAAAGCATGGCACACTGAACTATCGAGTAGTCATCAGCTTTGCTCTACCAGACATTCATAACATCTGGTGTTGCTCTAGCAGCAGGCCTGGCACCCAGCGGTGCTTCCAGGACGTAATTCTTCTGTGCAGCAATGAGGATAATCCTCAAGTTACGGACCCAGTCCGTGTAATTGCTACCATCATCTTTCAACTTTGCTTTCTCAAGGAACGCATTAAAATTCAACGGAACAACAGCACGGGCCATCTATCTACAATCAAACATAAACAAGCAAGATACTATCAGGTACTAAGTTCATGATAAATTTAGGTTCAATTAATCATATTACTAAAGAACTCCCACTTAGATAGACATCCCTCTAATCATCTAAGTGATTACGTGATCCAAATCAACTAAACCATGTCCGATCATCACGTGAGATGGAGTAGTTTCATTGGTGAACATCACTATGTTGATCATATCTACTATATGATTCACGCTCGACATTTCGGTCTCCGTGTTCCGAGGCCATATCTGTATATGCTTGGCTCGTCAAGTATAACCTGAGTATTCCGCGTGTGCAACTGTTTTGCACCCGTTGTATTTGAACGTAGAGCCTATCACACCCGATCATCACGTGGTGTCTCAGCACGAAGAACTTTCGCAACGGTGCATACTCAGGGAGAACACTTCTTGATAATTAGTGAGAGGTCATCTTAAAATGCTACCGTCAATCAAAGCAAGATAAGATGCATAAAAGATAAACATCACATGTAATCAATATAAGTGATATGATATGGCCATCATCTTGTGCTTGTGATCTCCATCTTCGAAGCACCGTCGTGATCACCATCGTCACCGGCGCGACACCTTGATCATCATCGCAGCACCGTTGTCGTCTCGCCAATCTTATGCTTCCATGACTATCGCTACCGTTTAGTGATAAAGTAAAGCATTACAGCGCAATTGCATTGCATACAATAAAGCGACAACCATATGGCTCCTGCCAGTGCCGATAACTTGGTTACAAAACATGATCATCTCATACAATAAAATTTTAGCATCATGTCTTGACCATATCACATCACAACATGCCCTGCAAAAACAAGTTAGACGTCCTCTACTTTGTTGTTGCAAGTTTTACGTGGCTCCTACGGGCTTAAGCAAGAACCAATCTTACCTACGCATCAAAACCACAACGATAGTTTGTCAAGTTGGTGCTGTTTTAACCTTCGCAAGGACCGGGCATAGCCACACTCGGTTCAACTAAAGTTGGAGAAACTGACACCCGCTAGCCACCTTTGTGCAAAGCACGTTGGGAGAACCGGTCTCGTGTAAGCGTATTGAAAGTGCAACTATCCCTAGGTGGTTTTGGTAATTCATAACAACATATAACTCATTGAGCTAATGCTATTCCCAGATGATTATTTCAGGAAAGCTCAATGATTGGCATGGCATGGAGAAGTGGAACCCTCAAAATGTTAAGGACAAAGGATTGGCTCAAGCTCAAAAGCTCAAGACTCTTCATCTTATATTTTAGTGATCCAAGATCACATTGAGTCCATAGGAAAAGCCAATACTATCAAGGAGGGATGAGGTGTTACTTAATGAGCCTCTTGCTTCATGTGCTTAATGATATGCTCCAAAACCCTCAACTACTTTCCCATATCCACATATGACCTAAACTCTAAGCCAAACTCGGTCCTACCGATTTTTCCTATCCGGCGCCACTGAGTTTCAATTGTCATTAGCCACTGCCAAACCCTAGCAATTCGGTCCTACCGATAAGGATCTCGGTCCCACCGAGATGGGGTTGCAAACTCTCTGTTTCCCTTTCGTAACTTTTCGGTCCCACCGAAAGAGCGAATCGGTCCCACCGAGATTGCAATGTAAACTCAGTGTTTCCCCTTTGTAACTTTTCGGTCTCACCGAGTTCCACTCGGTCTCACCGAAAGAGCAAATCGGTCCCACCGAGTTTGCCTGACCAACTCTCTGGTTAGCTAATTACCAAACTCGGTCTCACCGAGTTTGTGTAATCGGTCTCACCGAGATTACGTTATGCCCAAACCCTAACCGAATTGGTCCTATCGAGTTGCATGTCAGTCCCACCGAAATTCCTAACGGTCACTAGGTTTACTACTTCGGTCAGACCGAGTTTATTTATTCGGTCCCACCGAGATTGGAAATCTGTGTAACGGTTGGATTTTGTGTGGAGGCTATATATACCCCTCCACCTCCTTCTCATTCGATGAGAGAGCCACCAGAACACACACACCATTCCTACTCATATGTTCTGAGAGAAAACCACCTACTCATGTGTTGAGATCAAGATATTCCATTCCTACCATATGAATCTTGATTTCTAGCCTTCCCAAGTTGCTTTCCACTCAAATCTTCTTTCCACCAAATCCAATCCTATGAGAGAGAGTTGAGTGTTGGGGAGACTATCATTTGAAGCACAAGAGCAAGGAGTTCATTACCTACACACCATTTGTTACTTCTTGGAGAGTGGTGTCTCCTAGATTGGCTAGGTGTCACTTGGGAGCCTCCGACAAGATTGTGGAGTTGAACCAAGGAGTTTGTAAGGGCAAGGAGATCGCCTACTTCGTGAAGATCTACCGCTAGTGAGGCAAGTCCTTCGTGGGCGATGGCCATGGTGGGATAGACAAGGTTGCTTCTTCGTGGACCCTTTGTGGGTGGTTGCTTCTCCGTGGACCCTTCGTGGGTGGAGCCCTTCGTGGACTCGCGCAACCGTTGCCCTTGGGTGGAGCCCTGTGTGGACTCGCGCAACCGTTACCCTTCGTGGGTTGAAGT
Source organism: Triticum urartu (assembly GCF_003073215.2). Classification (NCBI taxonomy): domain Eukaryota; kingdom Viridiplantae; phylum Streptophyta; class Magnoliopsida; order Poales; family Poaceae; genus Triticum; species Triticum urartu. The sequence goes on along the minus strand of NC_053023.1, from coordinate 683,911,393 downwards.
CTCCATCAACGTGGATGTAGGATAGCACCACCTATCCGAACCACGGGAAAAACATCCGTGTCTCCAATTGCGTTTGAAATCTCCAAACCCTTCCCTTTATATTCTTGCAAGTTGCATGCTTTACTTTCTGCTGCCAATATACTCTTTGCATGCTTGCTTGAATTATGTGATGATTGCTTGACTTGTCCTAAAATAGCTAAAATCTGCCAAGAACTAAAATTGGGAAAAGGTTAAGTTTTTATTTGGTCAAGTAGTCTAATCACCCCCCCTCTAGACATACTTTCGATCCTACAAGTGGTATCAGAGCCTTGGTCTCCATTTGCTTGATCTCCATAGCTTTTGGTGGTCATAGCCTTGGTTTCACAACCTAGGAGAGTATGGCGTCTAGCGAGGGAAATTGTCACCGTAGAGGTCCTTACTTTGATGGTACTAATTTTGCTAGTTGGAAGCATAAAATGAAAATGCATATTATTGGACATAACCCCGCCGTTTGGGCTATTGTGTGTGTTGGTTTGCAAGGTGACTTCTTTGACGGGAGAGAACCAAACCGTGAAGCTACCGCGGATGAGTTGAAGATGTTGCAATACATTGCTCAAGCTTGTGATATTCTCTTCAACGGATTGTGCCCCGAAGAATTCAACAAAATCAGCCGCCTTGAGAATGCAAAGGAAATTTGGGACACTTTGATTGATATGCACGAAGGTACCGACTCCGTCAAGGAATCCAAGTTGGATGTGCTTCAAAGCCAACTTGACAAGTTCAAGATGAACGATGGTGAAGGTGTCGCTGAAATGTACTCTAGGCTTGCTCTCATCACAAATGAGATTGCCGGCTTAGGAAGTGAAGAGATGATCGATAAATTCATCATCAAGAAGATCCTAAGAGCCTTGGATGGAAAATATGATACCGTGTGCACATTGATCCAAATGATGCCCAATTACAAAGATCTCAAGCCAACGGAGGTGATTGGAAGGATTGTTGCTCATGAGATGTCACTTAAGGATAAAGAGGAACTTCACAACAAATCAAGTGGTGCCTACAAAGCCTCATGTGAAGCCCCTACATCATCAAGTGAGAAACAAGACTTCAATGAAGAATTGAGCTTAATGGTGAAGAACTTCAACAAGTTCTACAAGAATAGAAGCAAAGATAGAAGCTCCAAATCAAGGTCCTACAATGACAAAAGATCTTCTAGTCGAGAGCGAAACTGCTACAATTGTGGAAGACCCGGACACTATTCCAATGAGTGTACGGCTCCCTACAAGAGAAGAGAAGATTCTCCAAAAAGAAGAAGCAAAGGATCACCACCAAGAGAGAGAAGGAGTAGAGATGATCGTCATGAACAAAGATACTCACGGAGAAGCAAGGATTCGGAAAGGAAGGCAAAATCATCAAGGAGCTACACAAGATGAAGACATCAAGCTCATGTTGGTGAATGGGTATCCGGCTCCGACTCCGACAGCCACTCCGAGAGAAGTTATCACTCCGACTCCGAAGATACTCAAGATGAAGGTGTTGCCGGTCTAGCACTTGTGTCATCCAACTCCTACGACATATTTGACTCACCAAATGAAGGAATTGGAAGATGCTTCATGGCCAAAGGTCCTAAGGTAACACACCCCGAGTATGTTGATTTCAATAGTGATGAAGATGACTTGTTAGGTGATGATTTGATTGGTGACAACTCTAGTGATGAATACTATGATGAAAGACCAATTAATCATGCTAATCAAGATAAAACGAATGACAATGATAAGGAGAAGATTGAGGCTCTAACTAAAGAACTAAAAACTCTTAAGTTAGCTCATGACACTATCTTCGAAGATCATCGAGAACTTTTAAGGGCTCATGAGAAGCTACGCTTTGAAAAGCTCAATCTTGAGCAAGAGCATGAGTTCTTAAAGGCAATCAATGATGATCTCCGCAAGAAAAGTTCTTCTTACATGGCCAAGCGTTTACTCTTATCCACTTACATGCCTCAAGTCAAATCTAACAAGAAAGATTCTTCCTCTAGTAGTAACAATGATCATGCTAAATCCAATGTTGTTGCTTCTAGCAGTTCTCTTGATTCCACTAATGATTCTCTTAGCCAAGTTACACTTGAGCAAGAAAATAGCTTATTGAAGGGAATTATAGAGAAAGGAGTGTACAAGAGCCTTGCCGGGAGTAAGCAATTCGAGGAAATTGTGCGCAAGCAAGTAATGCACCGGAAGAATCAAGGTGTTGGTTTTGAACGAAAGTTCAATGCCAATGGAGTTGAATGGGAAGAAGATCAATATCCCAAGACGAAGTTTGTCCCTCAACAAGAGAAGTATACTTCTTCCAAGGGGACACAAGCTCAAGATGATCTTCCACCACAAGACTACGAGCAAAAAGGCAAGGACAAGCTTCAAGAGGAAATTGATGCATTTGAAGAAGCTCCTAAGACCTTGTAGCGACCCGTGGATCAAGTCTCTGTGCTTATGTGTCATCCCTGGATCAGTATGCTGACACACACAGTACTCGAAGGATTTATAACAGAGGTAAATCACATGTATATAGTAACGTAAATACTATTACCTCAATCCATATAGCGGAAGCAACAAGGTTGTGGATTCCCATCAACACCAACGGCAAAGTTGAGTGTAGAAATCGTAACCCTAACGTATCACTTACTCGTCGTAAGAAACCTACAACATAAGACGTTGCAGCCCGAAACGGGTCAGTACATTGAATGTACTGGCAAATTCACACCATAGAGAGTAATGAACAATGGCTATCACTATATGCATATTTGGCTGGTGGAAAAGCTCTATGGTTATAAGGTTTTTGCGTAAAGCCAATTTTTCCCTACTGCAAAGGAATAAGTTTATTTAACTATCATAGTGGTTGTGAAACATTGAGAATGGTTGACAGCATTCTCAATCCCAATTAAAAATAAATTAAACCCAATAACATTAATTAGAAGTAACATGTCGAGATTCACATGATATTCAAGTACTAGATACTCAAGATGTCCATAACCGGGGACACGGCTAATCATGATTAGTTTGTACACTCTGCAGAGGTTTGCGCACTTTTCCCCACATGACTCGATCGCCTCCGTTTGTTTTCTCGCACTACATGGTGTTTGAGAAACGGATGACCGAGACATAGTCTTTCAGAAGCACTAGCACCTTACATGTGGGGTAGACCGGTACACCTACATCCCCTACATCTGCTAGTCCACCCCGTAAGAGTTCGCACAACTTAGTCAACTATGCTAGAGCCCATAGTAGCATGTGGCTGCACACGGAAGTTTCTAGCATGAATTACCTTATGATCCCTTTGAGCCTGGGTGGCGGTCCGAAAAAAAAAGGCAAGTCCTGATAGACATCAGGTGCCTCAATCCACCCAGATGTGTGTTTAAGTTGCCACCTTAGATAAACCATTAAAATTATCAACTCACATATGTCATGGATATCACTCACCCAATCCACGTCTACTAGCATAGCAAGGCATAATAAGCAAACGTAGAAGTAACTCCCAAAGGTTTGATAATAATACAGGTGATAGGTACTACCTCATCTACTTCCCATCCCACAATTTAATTAGATCCTAATCATGCAATGTGTGAGGATTGATCTAATGCAATAAAACATGGGTTGTAGAAAAGGTATGATCAAAATGTTACTTGCCTACAATGTTGATGAAGATGATTCGCACTCAAAACTCGTGATAGATCTACTCATCACACTCTGGTCAATCTATCGTAAGCAAACAATAGTAACCACACAATAAGTACTCATCTAATGCACAGGTAAAACTCAAACAAGAGAACGAACCAGAAAGTTCAACTTAAGAACTCCGGTTGCAAAGAAAGAACGATCCAACAAAGAAATGGAAAACAAACGGCGGAAGAAAACAACTCGGTTCTAGCAAGTTGAAACTAGGTCAAAATTTTACTGTAGCAAACTTGTTCAAGTTGATTAGACGGAACGGCAGTTTTGAAACGAAACTCCAGGCGCTTGAATCACCTGATTCCGATAAACGAGCGAGAAGATAAACTAGAACGAAGGTCGGATCTGAGATCGCGATCGCGGAATAAATCCGACGAGAAGAAAAAGAAGAACGGTTAAACGAACGGACGTTCGTTGACCTAGAATAATCGGTGATCACGTTCGTTGAGACGAACGGTCCAAAAGAAGAACGAAAACCGATCTAGGGTTTTCGGAAAAAGAGATCGAAACGAAAAACCGATCTAGAACACCGGAATGGTTTGGCGAAGAAACGAATCAGTAGAGAAGAAAAGAATCGGAACGGTTGATAAGAAAAACCAAACCGAGGGAAAGAAGAGACGCGGCGCGGTACCTCCGGCGAACGGCGGCGACGGCGGCGTTGGGCGGCGGCGGCGGCGGTGACGCAGGGCGGCGACGGCGCGGCAAGGTGCGGCGGCGGCGGTGACGCAGGGCGCGGGCGGCGGCTTAGGGCGGCGGCGGGTGAGAGGCGCGGGGTGGGGCGCGGCTTGGAGAGGAGAGAGGGGCTTGGCATTTTGTGTGGGGAGAGGGGGGGTGTTGGGGTATTTATATTGGGTAGGGGAGAGGGTTTACTTGGGGTAGGGGACAAGAAATAAGAATAGGAGTAGGAAAGATCTAGAAAAAGAAACAGAATAAACGGAAGTAGGACAAAAGTCCTACTAGGACTTCCAAAAGACAAAGGTGGCGGCTCCTGGAGCCTGGGCACGCGCACGGCACGGCGATGGCCTTGGCCTTGGCTGGCCGGCCGGCGGCTTGGGCCTTTGGCCCAAGGCGCTGAGTTTTTTTTTAAACGGTTCCATGCTCGGAAAAACACAGAAAAACAAAATCTACCGAACTCCAAAACTAATAAAGTAAATTTTCCCCGACTCCTAAAAATGAGCCGAACAAAATGAACTTTTCTCCGGGCCTAAAACAAAATTTTCAAAAACGCGCATTTTTTCCTATCCAAATAAAATGCAAATAAAACTCCGGAAAACAAAATTTGATCTATTTATTAAATCTTCATTTTCCCTATATTTTGGGAAAGTCATATTATTCCCTCTCTTATATATTTTTTTGACGTCGGAAAAATAATTGAAGATGAAATAAATAAATCAAATGATCCTCTTTTCCAATTCGAGAAAACTCTCAAATAGAAAATAACGAAATCTCCAACTCTCTCCGAAGGTCCTTGAGTTGCGTGAAATTTCTAGGATCGACCAAAATGCAAGAAAAATAAGATATGCATGATGATCTAATATATAACATTCCAAATTGAAAATAAATTCAAAAGAGCTTTGAATTTAATTCTTTGAAACTCCCAACTCATATTTCATATAATTTGAAGAAGTCATTTTATCTTCTCTCGTGAAAATCATTGAGTTGCATAAAGTTTCAGATTTGAAGATATTTCCCAATGGAATTCAAATATTTTCAAATACCCTTTCATTTAATTTTTAAATGGAAGAAGTCATATCATCTTCGCTCAAGGGTTTTGTGTTTGAAAAGCATTTGAATTCATGGAGATCAGAAAGCAAATATGAAAGTTTGGGAAAGTCCTTTTATTCCCTCTCATTTAACTTTCAAAGAGTTTCGAATTCACTCACTTTCAGTCAATCAATCAAACAATCAATCAAATCTATCTATTTATTATAACATTCCAAAATTTAGAATTTTGGGATGTTACAAACCTACCACCCTTAAAATGAATCTCGTCCTCGAGATTCGGAGAGGCTAGCAAGAAATAGGTTAGGGTTTGGGGGTCTTCTCAAAATCCATCAATCATCACAGGGGTCTGGGGTGCTACCACCCTTAGAAGCATGGTTACAGCTCCATCGAAACTCATATACTTCATCCATATTGTTAACAGTGTCGGCCTTCTCAGATCTTCAGGATAATTCCTTATCCGGTTCTTACGGTAGTGGCATAACCTTTTCCTCAATTCTTCTGTCCTTTCCTCTTGGTAAGGTTATTCCGAGATTGGGTCTTCTTAACTGACGGGTCTAGCGCCAAAACTAAACAACTATCGATGTCTCATGGTGGTCAACAATTTATGGTTTCTCCTAGAGGAAATGGGTCTTGGTTGATCCTCACCGTATAACCTACGGTTGGCAAAGCTGCCGTGTACAAGGGAAAATTACGTATACCATTCTAAGGTTTAACAAGGTTTAATATCGTCGTTTCTCTACTATAGGTAAGTCACTCAGATTTACCATTCCATATAGCAAGGCGAATAACAAGAGTAAGTCGGTATGGTGATCAATCCATCCCGCACCCAAATCATTACCATGTATACAGTTTAGCGAATCTTGCATACTAACACTTGGTCATCCTCACAAGCATTGCAGAATTTCTCTTGTCGACGAACTAAGTTCGGATAATCCATGGATTCTGCAAGCCAGACAAACATCTATCGTTCCTTCACAACTCTCAGGTTTGCGTTACTCCTATAAAATCGTCTATCGACAAAGGTATATCCTCCTCCAGGGTCCTTCCTTCAGCAAGAATGTGCTTGCTTCTTGGCAGGTCCTGGGGCCTGTGGGTTATGGCCCATCTCATCACTTGTAGTCCTTGAACTTATCATCGGGCAACTGTTCATTATTCCAACTTCCAACTTCCTAGTATTCTTAAATCCATCCAATTGTACTGTCTTCCTTCCGTCTATTGGCACCAAACTAGGACATGATTACTCAGACTCATCATGGAATTTCCATTGATCCATATTTCCAACATCATACCTCCTTTATATCCAATAGTACCTCATCTCTTCATCCTCGTGGGATTTCCCACATACCGAGGTAGAAACTTATACTTATGAAGTCCATATTCCACTTCGTGGAACATCATTATCCTTTCCGCGGTCAAACGTCCTTATAGGGGAATATTGGCCATCTCTGCATGGCACTTCTTCAACTGGGAAATGTGAAACACATTATGAACTCCTAACAGTCCTTCGGATGACTCCAACTTGTTGGCCACTTCTCCCATACGCTCCATAACTCGGTATGGTCCTACAATTCTCGGGGCTAACTGTCCCTTCACTCCAATCCGTTTAACTCCTCGCATAGGGGACATGCGAAGACATGCTCTGTCTTCCATTTCATAGACTATCGCCTTGAGTCTGGATAACTCTTCTGCCTGGACTGAGCTATCTTCAGTCTATCTTGAACATTCTCTTCTGACTCCTTTGGTACAAACAACTGTCGGTCTCCAACTTCATCCCACATACTCTTGGGGCATCACACATATCGAGACAAAACTCGTATTCATTTTGTCCAAAATCCACTCAGTGGAGTATGCTTATCTTTTCCAGGGGTCAACGGTTCTTACAGGGTACTACCACCCTTAAAATGCTCCAATATTTTATAGACCATATTTCTCATATCCTCAAAAATGGTCAACATCCTTCTTCATAGAGTAACAACTCATAAAATCCATATCAATACCAACGATGCAACTTTATTCATTCTCAATTAATTACAATCTCTCGCTTTTCCATTACATGTCTCAACTCAACACCTCAAGAAAATGTTCTCACTTCTACTACTTCATTTCTTTTGTTGCAAACTCAACTATCTAGCACAAGTTTCCTTCTCCTTGGGGCATTCTCTGGCAAAGTGCCCTGCTCCATTACAACTAAAACATTTTACTTCTGACAAGTCTCGAGGTTTCCTTTTTGGGCAACTGTTGAGGTAGTGCCCTGACTCCTTGCACTTATAACAAGTGACATGACTCAGATCCTTCCTGGAATCCAATCTACTTCTCTTTCTGTACTTTTCCATTCCCATCAGAGCTTCTATTTCTAGTGGGTCATACTCTAATTCCTCTGTCGGGAATTCTACTAAATCCCCATTCATACAATTTTGGGAGATGTGTCCTTCTTCTCCACATGAATAGCAAGACTTGGTGCAGGGTTTAATTGGTTCTTCTTTGGGTGGGTCCTCCACATCTTCCTTCATCACGGGTTCTTCTAAACTTTCCATAAGGGCTCCTTTCATTGCTTCTTCCTTCTGCTGGATGGTTCTTTGTACCAAGGGGTAAATGTGACACTGAGCAGGGTAGTGGGTAGTCCCTTCACACAAGAAACAAGTAATTTTCCTAGTTGGGCATTCTTCAACTGGGTGACTTCCTTCACAATTAGGGCATTCATCCTTGTGTTCTTTATGGTTGTGTCCTATTTCTCCACAAGGTTTGCATGCATAAGTTTTCTTCATATCCTTTCCATAAGGCTTCAACTTCTGGGACACAAACCGAGACTTTTGCAAAGTCAACTTAAATTCCTTCCAAGTGGTTACTCCTTGCCATCCATTCATGGTTTGGTACATCCTCCACCAAGTAGCAGCACCTCTTTCAAAGCATTGAAGAGCATGCTAAGCCATATCCTTTCCGACTATAGGGTTGTTCTCCATATGATCCTCCATGTTCTGAATCCATCAGTCTGTCTCCAATTGACTCATCGGTCCAGAAAATACAAGCTCATCTCCATTCATCCTCTATTAGGTCCATGGGTTTGGGGTGAGATAAGAGAGATCGAGAGGGAGATGCACACAATGCAAACAAAAGTTTTGAAAGACAGATTTTTGTTGTGGCTGTCGAAAAAACAACAAACAAATGACAGCTCACAAGCATCGCATCTAACGTAGGTATATAACAGGGGTTTGGTCTTCTAAAGGTCAACGTCGTCAAACTCTTCAAGTCTTGTTCATGCCTCCAATGGCTTCTTCCAATCATGCTTGTCCTTCTCAAGTTCTTTTGCCAGATCAACTCTGTTGACGCGAAGTCTCTTGTGACATCCTTGAATATTCTGGAATTGCATTCCAAACTTCTAGGTTTCAACATCCTTCACATGAACCATGGTCATACTGTCCTCCAGTTCCTGACAAATCTCCGGTATCTCAAGGTTTTACTTCTCTAGCTTGGCTACTTTTAACTTCTGGTCTTAAGTTCTTCACGAAATGCTTCCTTGTCTAATACGACTTCCTGGAGCTCCACCTTAAACTTCTTGATGTAATACTCCAGATCCTGGTGATACACCGGCTAGGGTTAAAACTTCATCTTATGATAGGTGCTCCGTCAGCCTTCTTCCATCAAATCCATTCTGAAGACTTGCATCCTTAACTCAGCACGGTGACAATAGCATTAGCGGGTGATGACATCACGGATAACCGTGTTTCTGCCCTTGTCATTGCCATGAGCTATCTTCCATAGTTGATATCCCCTGCCTTAGGATTTTCTTCGAGTTCTCGTACTCCTTGTTTCAGTCTTTCTCCGATACACCTTGATCTCGGGTATTGACAACTTCCATAGTCTGCCAAGTTCCATAAGGGTAGCCTTCCTAGGTCATACAAATCTGGGGATTCTTCAGAGCCTCCAATTCTCCTAGTCTTTAGAGTCTTCAACGTTGTAGTTTCCATTATCATAATGTATGGTAAAATCCTCTTCATTCCGAATGGTCTTACTTGTCTGATACCCTGTACTTCTTGGAGTGGTCTCATCAGTCGAATCTTCGTGTGGTCAAAAGGGGAAAGGGGTATGGTCTCACTAAAGGGAATTTTTGAATAAGCTCAGAAGGGAAGAGAGGTAAAAGATCTTTTTGAAAGGAAAAGTTGTAGAGAAAAATCTTTGCTATGGGCTTGCCAGTTTCTAGGGTCACGTTCTACAGTCAACATGTGCTCTGATACCATCTTGTAGCGACCCGACCCAAATGGATCAAGTCTCTGTGCTTATGTGTCATCCCTGGATCAGTATGCTGACACACACAGTACTCGAAGGATTTATAACAGAGGTAAATCACATGTATATAGTAACGTAAATACTATTACCTCAATCCATATAGCGGAAGCAACAAGGTTGTGGATTCCCATCAACACCAACGGCAAAGTTGAGTGTAGAAATCGTAACCCTAACGTATCACTTACTCGTCGTAAGAAACCTGCAACATAAGACGTTGCAGCCCGAAACGGGTCAGTACATTGAATGTACTGGAAAATTCACACCATAGAGAGTAATGAACAATGGCTATCACTATATGCATATTTGGCTGGTGGAAAAGCTCTATGGTTATAAGGTTTTTTGCGTAAAGCCAATTTTTCCCTACTGCAAAGGAATAAGTTTATTTAACTATCATGGTGGTTGTGAAACATTGAGAATGGTTGACAGCATTCTCAATCCCAATTAAAAATAATTAAAACCCAACAACATTAATTAGAAGTAACATGTTGAGATTCACAATGATATTCAAGATACTAGATACTCAAGATGTCCATAACCGGGGACACGGCTAATCATGATTAGTTTGTACCACTCTGCAGAGGTTTGCGCACTTTTCCCCACAAGACTCGATCGCCTCCGTTTGTTTCTCGCACTACATGGTGTTTGAGAAACGGATGACCGAGACATAGTCTTTCAGAAGCGCTAGCACCTTACATGTGGGGTAGACCGGTACACCTACATCCCCTACATCTGCTAGTCCACCCCGTAAGAGTTCGCACAACTTAGTCAACTATGCTAGAGCCCATAGTAGCATGTGGCTGCACACGGAAGTTTCTAGCATGAATTACCTTATGATCCCTTTGAGCCTGGGTGGCGGTCCGAAAAAAAAAGGCAAGTCCTGATAGACATCAGGTGCCTCAATCCACCCAGATGTGTGTTTAAGTTGCCACCTTAGATAAACCATTAAAATTATCAACTCACATATGTCATGGATATCACTCACCCAATCCACGTCTACTAGCATAGCAAGGCATAATAAGCAAACGTAGAAGTAACTCCCAAAGGTTTGATAATAATACAGGTGATAGGTACTACCTCATCTACTTCCCATCCCACAATTTAATTAGATCCTAATCATGCAATGTGTGAGGATTGATCTAATGCAATAAAACACGGGTTGTAGAAAAGGTATGATCAAAGTGTTACTTGCCTGCAATGTTGATGAAGATGATTCGCACTCAAAACTCGTGATAGATCTACTCGTCACACTCCGGTCAATCTATCGTAAGCAAACAATAGTAACCACACAATAAGTACTCATCTAATGCACAGGTAAAACTCGAACAAGAGAACGAACCAGAAAGTTCAACTTAAGAACTCCGGTTGCAAAGAAAGAACGATCCAACAAAGAAACGGAAAACAAACGGCGGAAGAAAACAACTCGGTTCTAGCAAGTTGAAACTAGGTCAAAATTTTACTGTAGCAAACTTGTTCAAGTTGATTAGACGGAACAGCGGTTTTGAAATGAAACTCCAGGCGCTTGAATCACCTGATTCTGATAAACGAGCGAGAAGATAAACTAGAACGAAGGTCGGATCTGAGATCGCGATCGCGGAATAAATCCGACGAGAAGAAAAAGAAGAACGGTTAAACGAACGGACGTTCGTTGACCTAGAATAATCGGTGATCACATTCGTTGAGACGAACGGTCCAAAAGAAGAACGAAAACCGATCTAGGGTTTTCGGAAAAAGAGATCGAAACGAAAAACCGATCTAGAACACCGGAATGGTTTGGCGAAGAAACGAATCAGTAGAGAAGAAAAGAATCGGAACGGTTGATAAGAAAAACCAAACCGAGGGAAAGAAGAGACGCGGCGCGGTACCTCCGGCGAACGGCGGCGACGGCGGCGTTGGGCGGTGACGCAGGGCGGCGGCGGCGCGGCAAGGTGCGGCGGCGGTGGTGACGCAGGGCGCGGGCGGCGGCTTAGGGCGGCGGCGGGTGAGAGGCGCGGGGTGGGGCACGGCTTGGAGAGGAGAGAGGGGCTTGGGATTTTGTGTGGGGAGAGGGGGGGGTGTTGGGGTATTTATATTGGGTAGGGGAGAGGGTTTACTTGGGGTAGGGGACAAGAAATAAGAATAGGAGTAGGAAAGATCTAGAAAAAGAAACGGAATAAACGGAAGTAGGACAAAAGTCCTACTAGGACTTCCAAAAGACAAAGGCGGCGGCTCCTGGAGCCTGGGCACGCGCGCGGCGCGGCGATGGCCTTGGCCTTGGCTGGCCGGCCGGCGGCTTGGGCCTTTGGCCCAAGGCGCTGAGTTTTTTTTAAACGGTTCCACGCTCGGAAAAACACAGAAAAACAAAATCTACCGAACTCCAAAACTAATAAAGTAAATTTTCCCCGACTCCTAAAAATGAGCCGAACAAAATGAACTTTTCTCCGGGCCTAAAACAAAATTTTCAAAAACGCGCATTTTTTCCTATCCAAATAAAATGCAAATAAAACTCCGGAAAACAAAATTTGATCTATTTATTAAATCTTCATTTTTCCTATATTTTGGGAAAGTCATATTATTCCCTCTCTTATATATTTTTTTGACGCCGGAAAAATAATTGAAGATGAAATAAATAAATCAAATGATCCTCTTTTCCAATTCGAGAAAACTCTCAAATAAGAAAATAACGAAATCTCCAACTCTCTCCGAAGGTCCTTGAGTTGCGTGAAATTTCTAGGATCGACCAAAATGCAAGAAAAATAAGATATGCATGATGATCTAATATATAACATTCCAAATTGAAAATAAATTCAAAAGAGCTTTGAATTTAATTCTTTGAAACTCCCAACTCATATTTCATATAATTTGAAGAAGTCATTTTATCTTCTCTCGTGAAAATCATTGAGTTGCATAAAGTTTCAGATTTGAAGATATTTCCCAATGGAATTCAAATATTTTCAAATACCCTTTCATTTAATTTTTAAATGGAAGAAGTCATATCATCTTCGCTCAAGGGTTTTGTGTTTGAAAAGCATTTGAATTCATGGAGATCAGAAAGCAAATATGAAAGTTTGGGAAAGTCCTTTTATTCCCTCTCATTTAACTTTCAAAGAGTTTCGAATTCACTCACTTTCAGTTAATCAATCAAACAATCAATCAAATCTATCTATTTATTATAACATTCCAAAATTTAGAATTTTGGGATGTTACAGACCTTAGTCTAGTGGATTCCCAAGACTACTTCAAGTTCCACTTCATCAAGTACGACTACAACTCCAAGGATTCCCATCAAGATGATGTGGATCCAAAAGAAGAAGAACTAAAGAGTTCTTGAGGGTGACTCCGCCAACATACTTCACTCTTATCATTTTGGCAAGAATAAGTGCAATCAACTTCCACATCTTGCACTAGTTCAAGGAGTCACAAACCCTCTTGTTGGTAAGACAAGGGACAAGGTAACCTAAAGTTTTCATGGACATCATCTTTTGTGTGCATCACTCTATGTCTATGGATATCCTTGTTTGTTCCTTGTGGGACTAACCCATGTAGGTATTGAAAGTGCAATTCACTCAAAAGGATAGCTCCAAGAGATCTACATCAACATTGAGCATCCACATCTTCAACATCTACATGAAGTCATCATCGACAAAACCCAAGGTTAGTTCATCCCTCTTAGGGGGGATATCACATCTAGGGGGAGCTTTACTCTAAGACTTGAGCTAAAGCAACTCTAAAGATGTGAACAAAACAATGCTTTATGTAAAAGTGGCAACCCCACTTGAGCTTAAACGATGAGTATGACCTACGATCAAGTGTTCTCACTTGACTCCTAAGTCAATATACTCATATATAGATGACCTAGTCATCGCAAATTGCTTGATAGATGCTAGAGTTGGTTGTGCATGCTTTGCCACATATTTCATTTGCTATCTTATTGTGTGAGCATGCTGATTGCATATTTTACTCATTCAAGGACATCCACTTGTTGTTTTGATTGTTTGGCTTTATCTTCTTTTGCCAAGTGGATGGACAAGAATGCCTAAGAACCTCCTCTAGCTATCTATGCTTTTCTCGTCTCAAACTCTATTCATGCTGCATCACAAAATTTGATCAAGTCAGATTCGAACCACTCTGTGTGAGGAGCGCTCGGAGTCCCCGATTCGTCATAGACTTAAACTTCCAAAACCTCTTTATGAATCTCGGTCTGACCGATACTCCATTTCGGTCCTACCGAGTTCATTAAGTTGATCTAGGTTTTTGATCTCGGTGCAACCGATTTGAACTTTTCGGTCACACCGAGTTGCAATAACTACACACAGTTTTGCATCTCGGTGCCACCGAGTTGTTCCACTCGGTCACACCGACAGGGTCGGGCTATATATAGTGACGGGCAGAATTTTGGAAATTTCTCCGAAACCTCCTCGCCCGCGCGATAGCCTGCTCTGCCCCTGAGGTCTCCGGATCGTCTCCTCGCCGCCAGCAGCCTCCAGTCGCTGGTCTTCGCCGCCGTAACGGATTTCTGCCCCGCCGTTGCCGCCGTAGCAAGTCCACGCCGAACTAGGGTATGGACTTGATCATTGTGATATTCCTCAATCTGATTCCTAGCGCATTGTGATCATCATGAATCTTGCCACGATTGATAAACTTCTATCCAGTCAAAACGCTCGTAGATTAGGTTTAATTCAAAAATTTTAGGTTAGGTTTCCGCCGAAACCATCTCGGACCCACCGAGTTGAAAAACTCGGTCCCACCGATCTGGCTTTTGCCATTGCACAAGTTAAACTCGGTCTGACCGAGAACAACTTATCGGTGCGACCGATTTTGGAATTCTGTGAAACCCTAGCAGTCTCGGTGCCACCGTACTGTGACTCGGTCTGACCGAGTTCACCAGTTCTGGTGCCAAAACTGCTTCGGTGTCACCGAGTTTGAAAATCGGTAGATCCGAGATGCTTTCTGTGGAAAACTAAAACTAAGTTTTTGAATTAATCTTTTGCAAAAATCTCTGCTTTTTGTGATGCTCATCCACTCTATCTCTTCTATAATCTATTCACAGGGTCAGCAGTCAGTTTGCAACATGTCTGATCAAAGTGACAGCCAGAACCTCTCAGAGCAGCAAGTTGTGATGAGTGAGGGCACTAGCCCCTCAAGTTCTTCTGATGATGGCAGCAGGAGCACACCCAGCAATCTGCCTAAGGCTGCCACACGTCAAAGGAAGAAGAGGTTGCTGCACCAGCACCCAAGGCAGCCAAACTTATGGGAGATGCCATAAGGTCAGGGGGAGCTGCATCCAAGCCCAAGGAAGCTCCTAAGGCTGCATCTAAGCCCAAGACAGCTCCAAAGAGAAACACAAGGAGTATACCTGCTGCAGAAAAGAACAAGGCCCCAGTGCCTGAAGCTATTGAAGAAGAGGAAGAGAGTGTCCTTCGGAAGCTCAAGCCCAAGATCCCAGACCACAATGATGCTCATCCTGTGGCTGAGGACATGAAGCTCTGGAGAGACTCAGGGCTCAGGAAGTGGAGAGAAGCAAATCCATATGCTTCTAGGAGAAGGACTGCCGTGGACTACAAATTTCACACAAAGGAGGAACAAGATTTTTATGAGACTGTTTTGCTTGACAAGAAGCCAATCGTTTGTGACATGAGATGGGTCGACTGGACATACATCAAGGAGAATGAAGAGCACTACCCAGGAGTTCAGGACAGCTTCAGAGCATGTGGAGTAGAGGACTTTGTTGGGCAGAAGCTCACAAAGTGGAACGAGGATCTCATCATGCAGTTCTACTCCACAGCTCACTTTTATCCGGATGGAAGGATTACTTGGATGTCTGAGGGTACAAGGTACCAATCTACAGTGGCTGAGTGGGCACAGATCATCAATGCCCTAGAAGAGCAAGATGAGGACTTGGACATCTATGCCAAGAAGAAAATGGACCATAACTCCATGTCCAACATGTACAAGGAAATTCCCAATGAAGCTCTTGACACATTCAAGTTTGTCTCAGTGCACTATCTGCTCTCAGGATTGCCTACTATCAATTGGATACTAAGGCACACTCTGTTGCCTAAGTCTGGAGATCACAAGATGATCAGAGGTCACGCGATCAACCTGGTTCATGTCTTTGACGTGCCTCAGAAATTCAAGGTCATGAGTCTCATTGTGGAAACCATTAAGAGGACAGCTGCAGATCAAAAGAGGAGCTGTGGATATGCCCCTCAGATTCAGGAGCTCATCAACTCCAAGATGGGCATGGGCATATATTTGTTGGATAAGGAACACCTGCCCATCCGTCCAGATTTTGAGAACAATGAAGTTGCGATGACAGAGAATGAGCCATCGTCTGCACAAGCATTTGCAAAGAAGGAGAAGGCGAAGAAGGAGAAAGCTGCCAGGATGCCTACTCAAGAGGAGGCATCTGAGTACTTCTTGAAGACCAAACAAGAGCAGCTCAGTTACTTGATT
The DNA here is from genome assembly GCF_003073215.2 of Triticum urartu. Classification (NCBI taxonomy): domain Eukaryota; kingdom Viridiplantae; phylum Streptophyta; class Magnoliopsida; order Poales; family Poaceae; genus Triticum; species Triticum urartu. The sequence continues at coordinate 683,895,254 of NC_053023.1, read as the reverse complement.
GCATCCTCGCTGAGAATTGAGCAAAGTCTAGCCAACCTCACTAAAAATCAGCAGAGCCTAGAGAGGATCATGGAACAGAAGTTCTATGACTTGGATGTCAAGGTAACAGAAGTCCAGTCTGTAGTGGAGCAGCTCCAGGAGGACATGAATGAGAGGAGAGGCAGGACCACAACTCATGCTTTTTCTAGAGTGCCACGAGGCCCGAGGTCGTCTGCACTGCCAGTTGCTGACACCAGAGCTACTACTTTAGCACCAGCCACAGCCTCAGCTCCAGCGTCTACCTCAGCTCCAACTCCAGCAACTACTTCAGCATCTACCGAAGCCTTCGTCCTTGGAGTGATCTGGACTCCACCACCACCTGAAGATCAAGCCTGAGCGACGACTTAGCACTATGCATTTTCTAGGAACTTTTTGGTAACTTGTTGCCAAAGGGGGAGAAGATGTATAGATCATAGGCTTCGAGAGAGAGAGTGTTGCTTTTCTCTCTTGTTTTATTTGGTGGTCTTTTTGAACCTTTTCTGCTTTTGAGTGCTTGATACTATGTCATTATTTGTGAGACATCGATGATCATGTGTTTGATCATAAGCTACACTTAATGTTTGCTTAATGCTTGCTTAAATATTATCATTTTATCTATCGTTTGTGATCATTCACTATTCTTGGTGATGAGTGCATGTTTTTCATTCTTATCATTTTGAGCGCTCCACCAAGATGTATGTGACATGGAAGAGTAACCCATGACTCTAACTCTTTGTGCATTTGCAGTCCAAAGAAAATTTTAAATATGCACAAATTTAGGGGGAGCTCTTACTTATCACATACTTCTCAAAGCGACGATATACTTCATGCTTATTATCATTTGTCGAAGCTTTGATCTATATGTTGTCATCAATTACCAAAAAGGGGGAGATTGAAAGTGCAACTATCCCTAGGTGGTCTTGGTAATTCATAACAACATATAACTCATTGAGCTAATGCTATTCCAAGATGATTATTTCAGGAAAGCTCAATGATTGGCATGGCATGGATGTGAAAGTGGAACGCTCAAAATGTTAAGGACAAAGGATTGGCTCAAGCTCAAAAGCTCAAGACTCTTCATCTTATATTTTAGTGATCCAAGATCACATTGAGTCCATAGGAAAAGCCAATACTATCAAGGAGGGATGAGGTGTTACTTAATGAGCCTCTTGCTTCATGTGCTTAATGATATGCTCCAAAACCCTCAACTACTTTCCCATATCCACATATGACCTAAACTCTAAGCCAAACTCGGTCCTACCGATTTTTCCTATCCGGCGCCACCGAGTTTCAATTGTCATTAGCCACTGCCAAACCCTAGCAATTCGGTCCTACCGATAAGGATCTCGGTCCCACTGAGATGGGGTTGCAAACTCTCTGTTTCCCTTTCGTAACTTTTCGTCCCACCGAAAGAGCGAATCGGTCCCACCGAGATTGCAATGTAAACTTAGTGTTTCCCCTTTGTAACTTTTCGGTGTCACCGAGTTCTACTCGGTCTCACCGAAAGAGAAAATCGGTCCCACCGAGTTTGCCTGACCAACTCTCTGGTTAGCTAATTACCAAACTCGGTCTCACCGAGTTTGTGTAATCGGTCTCACCGAGATTACGTTATGCCCAAACCCTAACCGAATCGGTCCTACCGAGTTGCATGTCAGTCCCACCGAAATTCCTAACAGTCACTAGGTTTACTACTTCGGTCAGACCGAGTTTATTTATTCGGTCCCACCGAGATTGGAAATCTGTGTAACGGTTGGATTTTGTGTGGAGGCTATATATACCCCTCCTCCTCCTTCTCATTCGATGAGAGAGCCACCAGAACACACACACCATTCCTACTCATATGTTCTGAGAGAAAACCACCTACTCATGTGTTGAGATCAAGACATTCCACTCCTACCATATGAATCTTGATTTCTAGCCTTCCCAAGTTGCTTTCCACTCAAATCTTCTTTCCACCAAATCCAATCCTATGAGAGAGAGTTGAGTGTTGGGGAGACTATCATTTGAAGCACAAGAGCAAGGAGTTCATTACCTACACACCATTTGTTACTTCTTGGAGAGTGGTGTCTCCTAGATTGGCTAGGTGTCACTTGGGAGCCTCCGACAAGATTGTGGAGTTGAACCAAGGAGTTTGTAAGGGCAAGGAGATCGCCTACTTCGTGAAGATCTACCGCTAGTGAGGCAAGTCCTTCGTGGGCGATGGCCATGGTGGGATAGACAAGGTTGCTTCTTCGTGGACCCTTTGTGGGTGGTTGCTTCTCCGTGGACCCTTCGTGGGTGGAGCCCTTCGTGGACTCGCGCAACCGTTGCCCTTGGGTGGAGCCCTGTGTGGACTCGCGCAACTGTTACCCTTCGTGGGTTGAAGTCTGCATCAACGTGGATGTAGGATAGCACCACCTATCCGAACCACGGGAAAAACATCCGTGTCTCCAATTGCGTTTGAAATCTCCAAACCCTTCCCTTTATATTCTTGCAAGTTGCATGCTTTACTTTCCGCTGCCAATATACTCTTTGCATGCTTGCTTGAATTATGTGATGATTGCTTGACTTGTCCTAAAATAGCTAAAATATGCCAAGAACTAAAATTGGGAAAAGGTTAAGTTTTTATTTGGTCAAGTAGTCTAATCACCCCCCCTCTAGACATACTTTCGATCCTACACATACGCGTAATGTCGGTCCGGGCCGCTTCGTCCAACAATACCGCCGAACCAAAGTATCACATGCTGGTAAGTAGTATGACTTATATCGCCCACAACTCACTTGTGTTCTACTCGTGCATATAACATCAACACATAAAACCTAGGCTCGGATGCCACTATTGGGGAACGTAGTAATTTCAAAAAAATTCCTACGCACACACAAGATCATGGTGATGCATAGAAACAAGAGGGGAGAGTGTTGTCTATGTACCCTCATAGACCGGCAACGGAAGTGTTGACACAACGTAGAGGAAGTAGTCGTATGTCTTCCCGATCCGACCGATCCAAGCACCGAACGTACGGCACCTCCGAGTTCTAGCACACGGTCAGCTCCATGACGATCCCCGGACTCCGATCTAGCAAAGTGTCGGGGAAGAGTTCCGTCAGCACGACGGCGTGGTGACGATCTTGATGTTCAACTGTCGCAGGGCTTCGCCTAAGCACCACTACAATATTATCGAGGATTATGGTGGAAGGGGGCACCGCACACGGCTAAGAAAATGATCACGTGGATCAACTTGTGTCTAGGGGTGCCCCCTGCCCCCATATATAAAGGAGCAAGGGGAGGAGGCCGGCCGGCCCTATGGCGCGCCAAGGAGGAGTCCTCCTCCTAGTAGGAGTAGGACTCCTACTAGGAGGGGAAGGAAGTGGGGAGGGAGAAGGAAAGGGGGGCGCCCCCGCCTCTCCTAGTCCAATTCGGACAAGGGGGAGGAGGCGCGCGGCCCACCCTGGCTGCCCCTCTCTCTCCACTAAGGCCCATATGGCCCATTACTTCTCCCGGGGGGGGGGGGTTCCGGTAACCCTCTGGCTCTTCGGTTTTCTCCGAAATCACCTGGAACACTTCCGGTGTCCGAATATAGCCATCCAATATATCAATATTTTTGTCTCGACCATTTCGAGACTCCTCGTTATGTCCGTGATCACATCCGAGACTCCGAACTAACTTCGGTACATCAAAACTCATAAACTCATAATATAACTAGTATCGAAACCTTAAGCGTGCGGACCCTACGGGTTCGAGAACAATGTAGACATGACCGAGACACGTCTCCGGTCAATAACCAATAGCGGAACCTGGATGCTCATATTGGCTCCCACATATTCTACGAAGATCTTTATCGGTCAGACCGCATAACAACATACGTTGTTCCCTTTGTCATCGGTATGTTACTTGCCCGAGATTCGATCGTCGGTATCTCAATACCTAGTTCAATCTCTTTACCGGCAAGTCTCTTTACTCGTTTTGTAATACATCATCTCGCAACTAACTCATTAGTTGCAATGGTTGCAAGGCTTATGTGATATGCATTACCGAGAGGGCCCAGAGATACCTCTCTGACAATCGGAGTGACAAATCCTAATCTCGAAATACGCCAACCCAACATTTACCTTTGGAGACACCTGTAGAGCTCCTTTATAATCACCCAGTTACGTTGTGATGTTTGGTAGCACACAAAGTGTTCCCCCGGCAAACGGGAGTTGCATAATCTCATAGTCATAGGAACATGTATAAGTCATGAAGAAAGCAATAGCAACATACTAAACGATCGGGTGCTAAGCTAATGGAATGGGTCATGTTAATCACATCATTCTCCTAATAATGTGATCCCGTTAATCAAATGACAACAAATTTCTATGGTTAGGAAACATAACCATCTTTGATTAACGAGCTAGTCAAGTAGAGGCATACTAGTGATGTTTAGTTTGTCTATGTATTCACACAAGTATTATGTTTCCGGATAATACAATTCTAGCATGAATAATAAACATTTATCATGATATAAGGAAATAAAATAATAACATTATTATTGCCTCTAGGGCATATTTCCTTCATGTTGAGGGATAGTTATATGATCCAATTATGGTATTATTGTTGAGAGAACTTGCACTAGTGAATTATGAACCCTAGGCCTTGTTTCCTAGCATTGCAATACCGTTTGTGCTCACTTTTACCACTAGTTACCTTGCTGTTTTTATATTTTCATATTACAAAAACCTTTATCTACCATCCACATTGCACTTGTATCACTATTTCTTCGCCGAACTAGTGCACCTATACAATTTACCATTGTATTGGGTGTGTTGGGGACACAAGAGACTCTTTGTTATTTGGTTGCAGGGTTGCTTGAGAGAGACCATCTTCATCCTACGCCTCCTATGGATTGATAAACCTTAGGTCATCCACTTAAGGGAAATTTGCTATTGTCCTACAAACCTCTGCACTTGGAGGCCCAATAATGTCTACAAGAAGAAGGTTGTGTAGTAGACATCAGTAGCACACAAAGTGTTCGTCCGGTACTCGGGATTTGCATAATCTCATAGTCATAGGAATATGTATAAGTCATGAAGAAAGCAATAGCAACAAACTAAACGATCATCGTGCTAAGCTAACGGAATGGGTCAAGTCAATCACATCGTCATTCTCTAATGATGTGATCCCGTTAATCAAATGACAACTCATGTCTATCGTTAGGAAACATAACCATCATTGATTCAACGAGCTAGTCAAGTAGAGGCAAACTAGTGACACTCTGTTTGTCTATGTATTCACACATGTACTAAGTTTCCGGTTAATACAATTCTAGCATGAATAATAAACATTTATCATGATATAAGGAAATATAAATAACAACTTTATTATTGCCTCTAGGGCATATTTCCTCCGGTCTCCCACTTGCACTAGAGTCAATAATCTAGATTACACAGTAATGATTCTAACACCCATGGTGTCTTGGTGCTGATCAGCTCGTGAGAGAGGCTTAGTCAATGGGTCCGCAACATTCAGATCCGTATGTATCTTGCAAATCTCTATGTCTCCTTCCTTGACTTGATCACGGATGGAATTGAAGCATCTCTTGATGTGCTTGGTTATTTTGTGAAATGTGGATTCCTTTGCCAACGCAATTGCACCAGTATTGTCACAAAATATTTTCATTGGACCTGATGCACTAGGTATGACACCTAGATCGGATATGAACTCCTTCATCGAGACTCTTTCATTTGCTGCTTCCGAAGCAGCTATGTACTCCGCTTCACACGTAGATCCCGCCACGACGCTTTGCTTAGAACTGCACCAACTGATAGCTCCACCGTTTAATAAAAATATGTATCCGGTTTGTGACTTAGAGTCATCCAGATCAGTGTCAAAGCTTGCATCGACGTAACCATTTACGACGAGCTCTTTGTCACCTCCATAAACGAGAAACATATCCTTAGTCCTTTTCAGGTATTTCAGGATGTTCTTGACCATTGTCCAGTGATCCACTCCTGGATTACTTTGGTACCTCCCTGCTAAACTAATAGCAAGACACACATTAGGTCTGGTACACAGCATTGCATACATGATAGAGCCTATGGCTGAAGCATAGGGAACATCTTTCATTTTCTCTCTATCCTCTGCAGTGGTCGGGCATTGAGTCTGACTCAACTTCACACCTTGTAACACAGGCAGGAACCCGTTCTTTGCTTGATCTATTTTGAACTTCTTCAAAACTTTATCAAGGTATGTGCTTTGTGAAAGTCCAATTAAGCGTCTTGATCTATCTCTATAGATCTTGATGCCTAATATATAAGCCGATTCACCGAGGTCTTTCATTGAAAACTCTTATTCAAGTATCCTTTTATGCTAGCCAGAAATTCTATATCATTTCCAATCAATAATATGTCGTCCACATATAATATTAGAAATGCTACAGAGCTCCCACTCACTTTCTTGTAAATACAGGCTTCTCCAAAAGTCTGTATAAAACCATATGCTTTGATCACACCATCAAAACGTTTATTCGAACTCCGAGATGCTTGCACCAGTCCATAGATGGATCGCTGGAGCTTGCACACTTTGTTAGCTCCCTTTAGATCGATAAAACCTTCGGGTTGCATCATATACAACTCTTCTTCCAGAAATCCATTCAAGAATGCAGTCTTTACATCCATTTGTCAAATTTCATAATCATAAAATGCGGCAATTGCTAACATGATTCGGACGGACTTAAGCATCGCTACGGGTGAGAAAGTCTCATCATAGTCAACTCCTTGAACTTGTCGAAAACCTTTTGCAACAAGTCAAGCTTTGTAGACAGTAACATTACCGTCAGCGTAAGTCTTCTTCTTGAAGATCCATTTATTCTCGATGGCTTGCCGATCATCGCGCAAGTCAACCAAAGTCCACACTTTGTTCTCATACATGGATCCCATCTCAGATTTCATCGCCTCAAGCCATTTTGTGGAATCTAGGCTCATCATCGCTTCCTCATAGTTTGTAGGTTCGTCATGGTCAAGTAACATGACTTCCAGAACAGGATTACCATACCACTCTAGTGCAGATCTTACTCTGGTTGACCTACGAGGTTCGGTAGTAACTTGATCTGAAGTTACATGATCTTCATCATTAGCTTTCTCACTAATTGGTGTTGGAGTCACAGGAACAGATTTCTGTGATGAACTACTTTCTAATAAGGGAGCAGGTACAATTACCTCATCAAGTTCTACTTTCCTCCCACTCACTTCTTTCGAGAGAAACTCCTTCTCTAGAAAGGATCCATTCTTAGCAACGAATATCTTGCCTTAGGATCTGTGATAGAAGGTGTACCCAACAGTCCCCTTTGGTATCCTATGAAGACACATTTCTTAGATTTGGGTTCGAGCTTATCAGGTTGAAGCTTTTTCACATAAGCATCGCAGCCCCAAACTTTAAGAAACGACAACTTTGGTTTCTTGCCAAACCACACTTCATAAGGTGTCGTCTCAACGGATTTAGATGGTGCCCTATTTAACGTGAATGCAGCCGTCTCTAAAGCATAACCCCAAAACGATAGTGGTAAATCAGTAAGAGACATCATAGATCACACCATATCTAGTAAAGTATGATTACGACGTTCGGACACACCATTACGCTGTGCTGTTCCGGGTGGCGTGAGTTGCGAAACTATTCCGCATTGTTTCAAATGAAGACCAAACTCGTAACTCAAATATTCTCCTCCACGATCAGATCGTAGAAACTTTATTTTCTTGTTATGATGATTTTCCACTTCACTCTGAAATTCTTTGAACTTTTCAAATGTTTCAAACTTATGTTTCATCAAGTAGATATAACCATATCTGCTCAAATCATCTGTGAAGGTGAGAAAATAACGATACCCGCCGCGAGCCTCAACATTCATTGGTCCACACACATCAGTATGTATGATTTCCAACAAATCTGTTGCTCGCTCCATAGTTCCGGAGAATGGCGTTTTAGTCATCTTGCCCGTGAGGCATGGTTCGCAAGTACCAAGTGATTCATAATCAAGTGATTCCAAAAGTCCATCAGAATGGAGTTTCTTCATGCGCTTTACACCAATATGACCTAAACGGCAGTGCCACAAATAAGTTGCACTATCATTATCAACTCTGCATATTTTAGCTTCAATATTATGAATATGTGTATCACTACTATCGAGATTCATCAAAAATAGACCACTCTTCAAGGGTGCATGACCATAAAAGATATTACTCATATAAATAGAACAACTATTATTCTCAGATTTAAATGAATAACCATCTCGCATTGAACAAGATCCAGATATAATGTTCATGCTCAATGCTGGCACCAAATAACAATTATTTAGGTCTAAAATTAATCCCGAAGGTAGATGTAGAGGTAGCGTGCCGACCGCGATCACATCGACTTTGGAACCACTTCCCACGCGCATCGTCACCTCGTCCTTAGCCAATCTTCGCTTAATCCGTAGCCCCTGTTTCGAGTTGCAAATATTAGCAACAGAACCAATATCAAATACCCAGGTGCTACTGCGAGCATTAGTAAGGTACACATCAATAACATGTATATCACATATACCTTTGTTCACCTTGCCATCCTTCTTATCCGCCAAATACTTGGGGCAGTTCCGCTTCTAGTGACCAGTCCCTTTGCAGTAGAAGCACTCAGTCTCTGGTTTAGGTCCAGACTTGGGCTTCTTCACTTGAGCAGCAACTTGCTTGCTGTTCTTCTTGAAGTTCCCCTTCTTCCCTTTACCCTTTTTCTTGAAACTGGTGGTCTTGTTGACCATCAACACTTGATGCTCCTTCTTGATTTCTACCTCCGCAGCCTTTAGCATTGCAAGGAGCTCGGGAATCGTCTTATCCATCCCTTGCATATTATAGTTCATCACGAAGCTCTTGTAGCTTGGTGGCAGTGATTGAAGAACTCTGTCAAGGACACTATCAACAGGAAGATTAACTCCCAGTTGAGTCAAGTGGTTGTGGTACCCAGACATTCTGAGTATATGTTCACTGACAAAACTATTCTCCTCCGTCTTGGAGCTGTAGAACTTATTGGAGACTTCATATCTCTCAATCCGGGCATTTGCTTGAAATATTAACTTCAACTCCTGGAACATCTCATATGCTCCATGAGTTCAAAGCGTCGTTGAAGCCCCGGTTCTAAGCCGTAAAGCATGGCACACTGAACTATCGAGTAGTCATCAGCTTTGCTCTGCCATACATTCATAACATCTGGCATTGCTCCTGCAGCGGGTTTAGCACCTAGTGGTGCTTCCAGGACGTAATTCTTCTGTGCAGCAATGAGGATAATCCTCAAGTTACGGACCCAGTTCGTGTAATTTCTACCATCATCTTTGAACTTTGCTTTCTCAAGGAACGCATTAAAATTCGATGGAACAATAGCACGGGCCATCTATCTACAACAACATAGACATGCAAAATACTATCAGATACTAAGTTCATGATAAATTAAAGTTCAATTAATCATATTACTTAAGAACTCCCACTTAGACAGACATCCCTCTAATCATCTAAGTGGTCACGTGATCCATATCAACTAAACCATGTCCGATCATCACATGAGATGGAGTAGTTTCAATGGTGAACATCACTATGTTGATCATATCTACTATATGATTCACGCTCGACCTTTCGGTCTCAGTGTTCCGAGGCCATATCTGCATATGCTAGTCTCGTCAAGTTTAACCCGAGTATTCTGCATGTGCAAAACTGGCTTTCACCCGTTGTATGTGAACGTAGAGCTTATCACACCCGATCATCACGTGGTGTCTTGGCATGACGAACTTTCGCAATGGTGCATACTCAGGGAGAACACTTATACCTTGAAATTTAGTGAGAGATCATCTTATAATGCTATCGTCGATCTAAGCAAAATAAGATGCATAAAAGATAAACATCACATGCAATCAATATAAGTGATATGATATGGCCATCATCATCTTGTGCCTGTGATCTCCATCTCCAAAGCACTGTCATGATCACCATCGTCATCGGCTTGACAACTTGATCTCCATCAAAGCATCATTGTCGTCACGCCAACTATTGCCTCCACGACTATCTCTACCACTTAGTGATAAAGTAAAGCAATTACATGGCGATTGCATTTCATACAACAAAGTGACAACCATATGGCTCCTGCCAGTTGCCGATAACTGTGTTACAAAACATGATCATCTCATACAATAAAATTTGGCATCATGTATTGACCATATCACATCACAACATGCCCTGCAAAAACAAGTTAGACGTCCTCTACTTTGTTGTTGCAAGTTTTACGTGGCTGCTACGGGCTAAGCAAGAACCGTTCTTACCTACGCATCAAAAACCACAACACGGTATAGTGATTGCTTTTTGATCTTCATAAAGAACCCTGTTCATTGAATCCGATTCAACGAAAGCTGGAGAAACAGACACCCACTAGCCACCTATGTGCAAAGCATGTCGGTAGAACCAGTCTCGCGTAGGCGTACGCGTAATGTCGGTCTGGGCCGCTTCATCCAACAATATCGCTGAATCAAGAATCAACTAGTGACAACAATAAATATGTATATACCCACGCCCACAACTCCTTTGTGTTCTACTCGTGCATATAACATCTACGCATAAACCTGGCACGGATACCACTGTTGGGGAACGCAGTAATTTCAAAAAAAATCCTACGCACAAGCAAGTTTATGGTGATGCATAGCAACAAGAGGCGAGAGTTTCGTCCACGTACCCTCGTAGACCGTAAGCGGAAGTGTTATGAGAACGCGGTTGATGTAGTCGTACGTCTTCACGGTCTGACCGATCCAAGTACCGAACGTACGACACATCCGAGTTCAGCACACATTTAGCTCGGTGACGTCCCACGAACTCCGACCTAGCAGAGCTTCGAGGGAGAGTTCCGTTAGCACGACGGTGTGATGACGGTGATGATGATGCTACTGATGCAGGGCTTCGCCTAAGCACCGCTACGATATGACCGAGGTGGATTATGGTGGAGGGGGGCACCACACACGGCTAAAAGATCGACTGATCAACTTGTGTGTCTTGGGGTGCCCCCCTGTCCCAGTATATAAAGGAGCAAGGGGGTGAGTGAAGGAAATATGCCCTAGAGGCAATAATAATATTATTATGTTATTTCCTTATATCATGACAAATGTTTATTATTCATGCTAGAATTGTATTATCCGGAAACATAATACTTGTGTGAATACATAGACAAACTAAACGTCACTAGTATGCCTCTACTTGACTAGCTCGTTAATCAAAGATGGTTATGTTTCCTAAACATAGACATGTGTTGTCATTTGATTAATGGGATCACATTATTAGGAGAATGATGTGAGACATGACCCATTCCATTAGCTTTAGCACCCGATCGTTTAGTATGTTGCTATTGCTTTCTTCATGACTTATACATGTTCCATATGACTACGAGATTATGCAACTCCCGTTTGCCGGAGGAACACTTTGTGTGCTACCAAACGTCACAACGTAACTGGGTGATTATAAAGGAGCTCTACAGGTGTCTCAAAGGTAAATGTTGGGTTGGCGTATTTCGAGATTAGGATTTGTCACTCCGATTGTCGGAGTGGTATCTCTGGGCCCTCTCGGTAATGCACATCACATAAGCCTTGCAAGCATTGCAACTAATGAGTTAGTTGCGAGATGATGTATTACGGAACGAGTTAAAGAGACTTGCTGGTAACGAGATTGAACTAGGTATTGAGATACCGACGATCGAATCTCGGGCAAGTAACATACTGATGACAAAGGGAACAACGTATGTTGTTATGCGGTCTGGCGATAAAAGATCTTCGTAGAATATGTGGGAGCCAATATGAGCATCCAGGTTCCGCTATTGGTTATTGACTGGAGACGTGTCTCGGTCATCTACATTGTTCTCAAACCCGTAGGGTCCGCACGCTTAAGGTTTCGATGATAGTTATATTATGAGTTTATGATTTTTGATGTACCGAAGTTAGTTCGGAGTCCCGGATGTGATCACGGACATAACGAGGAGTCTCGAAATGGTCGAGACATAAAGATTGATATATTGGACGGCTATATTCGGACACCGGAAGTGTTCCAAGTGATTTCGGAGAAAACTGGAGAGCCGGAGGGCTACCGGAACCCCCCGGGAGAAGTAATGGGACATATGGGCCTTAGTGGAGAGAGAGAGGGGCAGCCAGGGTGGGCCGCGCGCCTCCTCCCCCCTGGTCCGAATTGGACTAGGAGAGGGGGGCGGCGCCCCCCTTTCCTTCTCCCTCCCCACTTCCTTCCCCCTCCTAGTAGGAGTCCTACTCCTACTAGGAGGAGGACTCCTCCTTGGCGCGCCATAGGGCCGGCTGGCCTCCTCCCCTTGGTCCTTTATATACGGGGGCAGGGGCGCCCCTAGACACACAAGTTGATCCACGTGATCGTTTTCTTAGCCGTGTGCGGTGCCCCCTTCCACCATAATCCTCGATAATATTGTAGTGGTGCTTAGGCGAAGCCCTGCGACAGTTGAACATCAAGATCGTCACCACGCCGTCGTGCTGACGGAACTCTTCCCCGACACTTTGCTGGATCGGAGTCTGGGGATCGTCATCGAGCTGAACGTGTGCTAGAACTCGGAGGTGCCGTACTTTCGGTGCTTGGATCGGTCGGATCGGGAAGACGTACGACTACTTCCTCTATGTTGTGTCAACACTTCCGTTGCTGGTCTACGAGGGTACCTAGACAACACTCTCCCCTCTCGTTGCTATGCATCACCATGATCTTGTGTGTGCGTAGGAAATTTTTGAAATTACTACGTTCCCCAACAGTGGCATCCGAGCCTAGGTTTTATGTGTTGATGTTATATGCACGAGTAGAACACAAGTGAGTTGTGGGCGATATAAGTCATACTGCTTACCAACATGTCATACTTTGGTTCGGCAGTATTGTTGGAGGAAGTGGCCTGGACCGACATTACGCGTACGCTTACGCGAGACCGGTTCTCCCGACGTGCTTTGCACAAAGGTGGCTAGCGGGTGTCAGTTTCTCCAACTTTAGTTGAACCGAGTGTGGCTACGCCCGGTCCTTGCGAAGGTTAAAACAGCACCAACTTGACAAACTATCGTGGTGGTTTTGATGCGTAGGTAAGATTGGTTCTTGCTTAAGCCCGTAGCAGCCACGTAAAACTTGCAACAACAAAGTAGAGGACGTCTAACTTGTTTTTGCAGGGCATGTTGTGATGTGATATGGTCAAGACATGATGCTAAAAATTTATTGTATGAGATGATCATGTTTTGTAACCAAGTTATCGGCAACTGGCAGGATCCATATGGTTGTCGCTTTATTGTATGCAATGCAATTGCGCTATAATGCTTTACTTTATCACTAAACGGTAGCGATAGTCGTGGAAGCATAAGATTGGCGAGACGACAACGATGTTGCGATGATGATCAAGGTGTCGCGCCGGTGACGATGGTGATCAGACGGTGCTTCGAAGATGGAGATCACAAGCACAAGATGATGGCCATATCATATCACTTATATTGATTGCATGTGATGTTTATCTTTTATGCATCTTATCTTGCTTTGATTGACGGTAGCATTTTAAGATGATCTCTCACTAATTATCAAGAAGTGTTCTCCCTGAGTATGCACCGTTGCGAAAGTTCTTCGTGCTGAGACACCACGTGATGATCGGGTGTGATAGGCTCTACGTTCAAATACAACAGGTGCAAAACAGTTGCACACGTGGAATACTCAGGTTATACTTGACGAGCCAAGCATATACAGATATGGCCTTGGAACACGGAGACCGAAAGGTCGAGCGTGAATCATATAGTAGATATGATCAACATAGTGATGTTCACCAATGAAACTACTATTGGAAATATGCCTTATAGGCAATAATAAATAGTTATTATTATATTTCCTTGTTCATGATAATCATTTATTATCCATGCTAGAATTGTATTGATAGGAAACTCAGATACATGTGTGGATACATAGACAACACCATGTCCCTAGTAAGCCTCTAGTTGACTAGCTCGTTAATCAATAGATGGTTACGGTTTCCTGACCATGGACATTGGATGTCGTTGATAACGGGATCACATCATTAGGAGAATGATGTGATGGACAAGACCCAATCCTAAGCCTAGCACAAAGATCATGTAGTTCGTATGCTAAAGCTTTTCTAATGTCAAGTATCATTTCCTTAGACCATGAGATTGTGCAACTCCCGGATACCGTAGGAGTGCTTTGGGTGTGCCAAACGTCACAACGTAACTGGGTGGCTATAAAGGTACACTACAGGTATCTCCAAAAGTGTCTGTTGGGTTGGCACGAATCGAGACTGGGATTTGTCACTCCGTGTGACGGAGAGGTATCTCTGGGCCCACTCGGTAGGACATCATCATAATGTGCACAATGTGATCAAGGAGTTGATCACGGGATGATGTGTTACGGAATGAGTAAAGAGACTTGCTGGTAACGAGATTGAACAAGGTATCGGGATACCGACGATCGAATCTCGGGCAAGTGTCGTACCGATAGACAAAGGGAATTGTATACGGGATTGATTAAGTCCTTGACATCGTGGTTCATCCGATGAGATCATCGTGGAACATGTGGGAGCCAACATGGGTATCCAGATCCCGCTGTTGGTTATTGACCGGAGAGTCATCTCGGTCATGTCTGCATGTCTCCCGAACCCGTAGGGTCTACACACTTAAGGTTCGGTGACGCTAGGGTTGTAGGGATATGTATATGCAGTAACCCGAATGTTGTTTGGAGTCCCGGATGAGATCCCGGACGTCATGAGGAGTTCCGGAATGGTCCGGAGGTAAAGAATTATATATAGGAAGTGCTATTTCGGCCATCGGGACAAGTTTCGGGGTCACCGGTATTGTACCGGGACCACCGGATGGGTCCCGGGGGTCCACCGGGTGGGGCCACCTATCCCGGAGGGCCCCATGGGCTGAAGTGGGAAGGGATCCAGCCCAAAGTGGGCTGGGGCACCACTTCCCCTAGGGCCCATACGCCTAAGGGTGGGGAAACCCTAGGGGAAGAGTCCTAAGAGGGGAAGGCACCCCTAGGTGTCTTGGGGGGGAGGGACTCCTCCCTTGGCCGCCGCCCCTAGGAGATTGGATCTCCTAGGGCCGGAGCCCCCCCTAGTCCCCCCTATATATAGTGGGGGAGATGGAGGACTTCATACCTTGGCCTTTGGTGCCTCCCTCTCCCTCTCCAACACCTCCTCTTCCTCCATAGTGCTTAGCGAAGCCCTGCCGGAGTACTGCAGCTTCACCACCACCACGCCGTCGTGCTGCTGCTGGAGCCATCTTCCATCAACCTCTCCTCCCCCCTTGCTGGATCAAGAAGGAGGAGACGTCGCTGCTCCGTACGTGTGTTGAACACAGAGGTGCCGTCCGTTCGGCGCTAGGATCATCGGTGATTTGGATCACGACGAGTACGACTCATCAACCCCGTTCTCTTGAACGCTTCCGCGCGCGATCTACAAGGGTATGTAGATCCACTCCTCCCTCGTTGCTAGATGACTCCATAGATAGATCTTGGTGACACATAGGAAAATTTTGAATTTTTGCTACGTTCCCCAACAGTGGCATCATGAGCTTGGTCTATGCGTAGTTTCTATGCACGAGTAGAACACAAAGTAGTTGTGGGCGTTGATATTGTTCAATATGCTTACCGTTACTAGTCCAATCTTGATTCGGTGGCATTGTGGGATGAAGCGGCCCGGACCGACCTTACACGTACTCTTACGTGAGACTGGTTCCACCGACTGACATGCACTAGTTGCATAAGGTAGCTAGCGGGTGTCTGTCTCTCCCACTTTAGTCGGATCGGATTCGATGAAAAGGGTCCTTATGAAGGGTAAATAGCAATTGGCATATCACGTTGTGGTTTTTGCGTAGGTAAGAAATGTTCTTGCTAGAAACCCATAGCAGCCATGTAAAACATGCAAACAACAATTAGAGGACGTCTAACTTGTTTTTGCAGGGTATGCTATGTGATGTGATATGGCCAAAAGGATGTGATGAATGATATATGTGATGTATGAGATTGATCATGTTCTTGTAATAGGAATCATGACTTGCATGTCGATGAGTATGACAACCGGCAGGAGCCATAGGAGTTGTCTTTATTTATTATATGACCTGCGTGTCATTGAACAACGCCATGTAATTACTTTACTTTATTGCTAACCGTTAGCTGTAGTAGTAGAAGTAATAGTTGGCGAGACAACTTCATGAAGACACGATGATGGAGATCATGGTGTCATGCCGGTGACGATAATGATCATGGAGCCCCGAAGATGGAGATCAAAAGGAGCAATATGATATTGGCCATATCATGTCACTATTTGATTGCATGTGATGTTTATCATGTTTTTGCATCTTGTTTACTTATAACGATGGTAGTAAATAAGATGATCCCTCATAATAATTTCAAGAAAGTTTTCCCCCTAACTGTGCACCGTTGCGACAGTTCGTTGTTTCGAAGCACCACGTGATGATCGGGTGTGATAGATTCTAACGTTCACATACAACGGGTGTAAGACAGTTTTACACACGCGAAACACTTAGGTTGACTTGACGAGCCTAGCATGTACAGACATGGCCTCGGAACACAAGAGACCGAAAAGTCGAGCATGAGTCGTATGGTAGATACGATCAACATAAAGATGTTCACCGATGATGACTAGTCCGTCTCACGTGATGATCGGACACGGCCTAGTTGACTCGGATCATGTAATCACTTAGATGACTAGAGGGATGTCTATCTGAGTGGGAGTTCATAAGATGAACTTGTTTATCCTGAACATAGTCAAAAGGATTTTGCAAATTATGTCGTAGCTCACGCTTCAGTTCTACTGTTTAGATATGTTCCTAGAGAAAATTTAGTTGAAAGTTGATAGTAGTAATTATGCGGACTAGGTCCGTAAACTGAGGTTTGTCCTCATTGCTTCATAGAAGGCTTATGTCCTTAATGCACCGCTCAGTGTGCTGAACCTCGGACGTCGTCTGTGGATGTTGCGAACATCTGACATACACATTTTGATAACTACGTGATAGTTCAGTTAAACGGTTTAGAGTTGAGGCACCGAAGACGTTTTAAAACATCGCGAAACATATGAGATGTTTCGAGGGCTGAAATTGGGATTTCAGGCTCGTGCCCACGTCAAGAGGTATAAGACCTCCGACGATTTTCTTAGCCCACAAACTAAGGAGAAAAACTCAATTGTTGAGCTTGTGCTCAGATTGTCTGAGTGCAACAATCATTTGAATCGAGTGGGAGTTGATCTTCCAGATGAGATAGTGATGTTTTCTCCGAAGTCATTACCACCAAGCTGCTTGAGCTTCGTGATGAACTATAATATATCAGGGACATATATGATGATCCTTGAGATATTCGCGATGTTTGACACCACAAAAGTAGAGATCAAGAAGGAACATCAATTGTTGATGGTTGGTGAAACCACTAGTTTCAAGAAGGGCAAGGGCAAAAAGGGATGCTTCATGAAACGGCAAATCAACTGCTGCTCTAGTGAAGAAACCCAAGGTTGAACCCAAACCCGAGACTAAGTGCTTCTGCAATAAGGGGAACAGCCACTGGAGCAGAATTACCCTAGATACTTGGTAGATGAGAAGGCTGTCGATAGAAGTATATTGGATATACATTATGTTAATGTGTACTTTACTAGTACTCCTAGTAGCACCAGGGTATTAGATACCGGTTCGGTTACTAAGTGTTAGTAACTCGAAACAAAAGCTACGGAATAAACGGAGACTAGCTAAAGGTGAGATGACGATATGTGTTGGAAGTATTTCCAAGGTTGATCAAATATCGTACACTCCCTCTACCATCGAGATTGGTGTTTGCGTTGAGCATAGACATGATTGGATTATGTCTATCGCAATACGGTTATTCATTTAAGGAGAATAATGGTTACTCTGTTTATTTGAATAATACCTTCAATGGTCTTGCACCTAAAATGAATGGTTTGTTGAATCTCAATCGTAGTGATACACATGTTCATGCCAAAAGATATAAGATAGTAATGATAGTACCACCTACTTGTGGCACTGCCACGTAAGTCATATCGGTATAAAACGCATGAAGAAGCTCCATGTTGATGGATCTTTGGGCTCACTCGTTTTGAAGAGTTTGAGACATGCGAACCATGTCTATTGGTGTATATGCTTGAAGAAACTCCATGCAAATGGACCGTTTTGACTCACTTGATTTTGAATCACTTGGGACATGCAAATCATACCACATGGGCAAGATGACTGAAAGCCTCATTTTCAGTAAAATGGAACTAGAAAGCAACTTGTTGGAAGTAATACATTTTGATGTGTGCAATCCAATGAGTGCTGAGGCCTGTAGTGGATATCGTTATGTTCTTACTTCACAGATGATTTGAGTAGATGTTGAGTATATTTACTTGATAAATCACGAGTCTAAATTATTGAAAGGTTCAAGTAATTTCAGGGTGAAGTTGAAAGATCATCGTGACAAGAGGATAAAAGATCTATGATATGATCATAGAGATGAATATCTGAATTACGAGTTTGGCACAGAATTAAGACATTGTGGAAATTGTTTCACAACTAATACAGCCTGGAACACCATAGTGTGATGGTGTGTCCGAACATCATAACTGCACCCTATTGGATATAATGCATACCATGATGTTTCTTATCGAATTACCACGATAGTTTATGGGTTAGGCATTAAAGACAACCACATTCACTTTAAAAAGGGCACCACGTAATTCTGATGAGATGACACCATATGAACTATTGTTTAGAGAAACCTAAGCTGTCATTTCTTAGAAGTTTGGGGCTGCGACGCTTATGTGAAAAAGTTTCAGGCTGATAAGCTCGAACCCAAAGCGGATAAATGCATCTTCATAGGACACCCAAAACAGTTGGGTATACCTCCTGTCTCAGATCCGAAAGCAATAAGGGATTGTTTCTAGAATCGGGTCCTTTCTCGAGGAAAAGTTTCTCTCGAAAGAATTGAGTGGGAGGATGGTGGAGATTTGATGAGGTTATTGAACCGTCTCTTCAACTAGTGTGTGGCAGGGCACAGGAAGTTGTTCCTGTGGCACCTACACCAATTGAAGTGGAAGCTTATGATAGTGATCATGAAACTTCAGATCAAGTCACTACCAAACCTTGTGGGATGAAAAGGATGCGTACTACTTCAGAGTGGTACGTAATCATGTCTTGGAAGTCATGTTGCTAGACAACAATGAACCTACGAGCTATGGAGAAGCGATGGTGGGCCTGGATTCCAAAATGGCTCGAGGCCATATAGTCGGAGAGAGGATCCATATATGAAAACAAAGTGTAGACTTTGGGAGAACTACTTGATGGTCGTAAGGCTGTTAGGTACTTATGGATTTTAAAAGGAAGACGGACAATGATGGTAAATGTCACCATTAAGAAAGCTCGACTTGTCGTTAAGAAGTTTCCCGACAAGTTCAAGGAGTTGACTACGATGAGACTTTCTCACTCGTAGCGATGCTAAGAGTCTGTTGGAATTATATTAGCGATTACTTCATTATTTATGAAATCTTGCAGATAGGATGTCAAAACATTGTTTCCTCGAAGATTTTCTAGAGGAAAGGTTGTATGTGATACAACCGGAAGGTTCTGTCAATCCTGAAAGATGCTAATAAGTATGCAAAGCTCCAGCAATCCTTCTGAGGACTAGAGTAAGCATCTCAGAGTTGGAATGTATGCTTTGATGAGATGATCAATGATTTTGGGTGTATACAAAGTTTATGAGAAACTTGTATTTCCAAAGAAGTGAGTGGGAGCACTATGGAATTTCTGATGAATGTATGTTGTTGACATATTGTTGATCAGAAATGATGTAGAATTTATGGAAAGCATATAGGGTTATTTGGAAAGTGTTTTTTAATGGAAAGCCTGGATTAAGCTACTTGAACATTGAGCATCAAGATCTATAAGGATAGATCAAAACGCTTAATGGTACTTTCAAATGAGCACATACCTTGACATGATCTTGAAGGTGTTCAAGATGGATCAGTCAAAGAAGGAGTTCTTGCCTGAGTTGTAAGGTATGAAGTTAAGACTTAAAGCTCGACCACGGAAGAATAGAGAGAAAGGACGAAGGTCGTCCCCTATGCTTAAGACATAGGCTCTACAGTATGCTATGTTGTGTACCGCACCTGAAATGTGCCTTGCCATGAGTCAGTCAAGGGGTACAAGAGTGATCTAAGAATGGATCACAGGACAGCGGTCAAAGTTATCCTTAGTAACTAGTGGACTAAGGAATTTTCTCGATTATGGAGGTGGTAAAAGAGTTCGTCGTAAAGGGTTACGCTGATGCAAACTTTGACACTAATCCAGATTATTCTGAGTAGTAAACTGGATTCGTATAGTAGAACAGTTATTTGGAATAGCTCCAAATGTAGCGTAGTAGTTGCATCTACAAGATGACATAAGAAATTTGCGAAGTACATACGGATCTGAATGTTGCAGACCCGTTGACTAAAACCTCTCTCACAAGCAAAACATGATCAAACCTAGAACTCATTGAGTCTTAATCACATGATGATGTGAACTAGTTTAGTGACACTAGTAAACTCTTTGGATGTTGGTCACATGGTGATGTGACCTGTGAGTGTTAATCACATGCCGATGTGAACTAGATTATTGACTCTAGTGCAAGTGGGAGACTATTGGAAATATGCCCTAGAGGCAATAATAAATAGTTATTATTATATTTCCTTGTTCATGATAATTGTTTATTATCCATGCTAGCATTGTATTGATAGGAAACTCAGATACATGTGTGGATACATAGACAACACCATGTCCCTAGTAAGCCTCTAGTTGACTAGCTCGTTAATCAATAGATGGTTACGGTTTCCTGACCATGGACATTGGATGTCGTTGATAACGGGATCACATCATTAGGAGAATGATGTGATGGACAAGACCCAATCCTAAGCCTAGCACAAAGATCATGTAGTTCGTATGCTAAAGCTTTTCTAATGTCAAGTATCATTTCCTTAGACCATGAGATTGTGCAACTCCCGGATACCGTAGGAGTGCTTTGGGTGTGCCAAACGTCACAACGTAACTGGGTGGCTATAA